>NC_052067.1:129503941-129803941 GCF_015852505.1 Tachyglossus aculeatus | reverse complement strand
CAGGATTAATCATGAATGTGAAATATTGTACCTTCTTAGTGCATTTTTGGCTTTAATATGCCTAGTTTCCCCCTCTAGACTGTAAGCTCATTGTGGGAAGAGAATGTGCCTGTTATGCTCTCCCAAGTGCTTAGCATGTTATGTTCCGCATACAGGTGCTCAATAACTTCGATTGATTGATAGTTTCCTTATATTTCAATAATAATAGTGATAATACTGTGGTATTTGGTAAGTACTTACTATGTGCCAGGTGCTATTTGAAGCACTGGGGTAGGTTTTGTTGTCTGTCTCCCCCTTCTAGACTGTGAGCCTGTTCATTCATTCATTCATTCAGTCGTATTTATTGAGCGCTTACTGTTCAAAGCACTGTACTAAGCGCTTGGGACGTACAAGTTGGCAACATATATGGGACCGTCTCTATATGTTGCCGACTTGTACTTCCCAAGGGTGCTCTGCACACAGAAAGCGCTCAGTAAATACGATTGAATGAATGAATAAACACAGTCCGTGTTCCCAATGGGGCTCGCAGTCTTCATCCCCATTTTATAGATAAGGTAACAGAGGCATAGGGAAGTGAAGTGACTTGCCCAAGGTACCACAGCAGGCAAGCGGTGGAGCTGGGATTAGAACTCAGGTCCTACTGATTCCCAGTCCCGTGCCCCGTCTACTATGCCACGCTGCTTCTATAATCAAAGAAATCATCGTCATCATCAATCGTATTTATTGAGCGCTTACTACGTGCAGAGCACTGTACTAAGCGTTTGGGAAGAAATCTACGGAAAAGAGCAACTTGAATGCAGGAAAACTCTGCTGTGCAAGTTCAAGAGCTTATTTTTAAGGGTCTTTGTTTCTCTCTCGTACATCAAGATGGAATGATTTAATTGTATTTGTGGCGGGGTGGGGGCTTCTGGGGTATCTTTTCGAAGGATATCCAGGAAGCAAATTTCAAGACATCAAGTAGCCGACTGCTTGCAGCCGTTATGTCTGCCCTGTGTCACACTTCGGTCAAGCTGACCTCCATCTTCCCGATTGCTTACGATGGAGAAGTGTTGCTGAGGTCAATGGTGAAGCAAGTCAGCACTGAGAATGACTCTGCGCTAGCCCACCGCTTCCCCCTTCTTGTAGCGCACATGGAAAAACTCAGCCAGGTCAGAAGGCATTTGACGTCACCCTTCCTTTATTTTCTTAAAGTCATGGCACCTCAAACCTCGAACTCCGATGACTGTCTTTTTGGGGGTTGTTGGATTTTTGTTTTGTTTTTTTCAAACTTTATTTTGGCTGACAAACAGATTCTCACAAGAGTTTTTCTAGCCGGGTTAGTAATAACTGGGGTATTTAAGCTCTTCCGTTCTGATCCACTGCAGCGTGACTTTTTGCGCCTTAGCTCCAATAAGAGGAAGAGACCCTCAGCCACCCGCGTCCCGTACATCACCTCAGTCACTTTCGACCACTCACTTTGGAAATTCTGTGTCCTGAAAAACAGAGACAGGCCATTAGCACCCCAAGGATTCATCCTTAAGTGCCAGTGACACATCAGGGTGCCAGCCTTTTTTTTTTCTTTCTTCGGCACACCCGCTGGTGGGAAATATCTTCCTGTCAGGATAGCGTACTCTTAGAAAATGAAGGGCAGTTAGTGAGTGTTTGTATGTCCGTGTCCGTGTGTGTGTGTGTATACACAGAATTGACAAAGCAGTGTGTGGAAATAATTTCTAAGGTTGTTTACTCAATGTAAAGTTATGGACTTGTAAAAACTTTCACTAAAGCTCAGAATTATGTAATGCATTTAATTTATTCGTTTGCTGACATTTTTGATTGATTTGCAACCAAATACTCAGGTAATATTTGATACAGAAATTAAAAAAAAACCCATTTCTGGTATTAAAAATGGTCTCGGGGTAAATATCTGAAATCCCAAAGTAGTAATAAAGATACAAACTTTAAGAACACCATCTTGGACAGTAATAATATCCTTATAGGTTGACCATGTGAAGACTAATATTTTGGCCATGGTTTCTGCTTTATCTTCCTTTTCACCCTTCATAGAGCGAGGAAAACATATCAGGAATGACCAGCTTTCGGGAAGTGTTGGAGAAGATGCTTGTTATTGTTGTGTTGCCCGTTAGGAACAGCCTGAGGCGAGAGAATGAACTCTTCTCCTCTCACCTGGTGTCCAACACCTGCGGATTACTTGCTAGTATTGTCAGTGAACTTACAGCATCTGCCCTTGGATCTGAGGTAATGACTTAAACACTTTTTACTTATTTATCCCGGCTCTGTCGCTTGTCTGCTGTGTGACCTTGGGCAAGCCACTTAACTTCTCTGTGCCTCAGTTGCCTCATCTGTAAAATGGGGATTAAGACTGTGAGCCCCATGTGGGACAACGTGGTTACCTTGTATCTACCCCGGCACTTAGAACAGTGCTTGGCACGTAGTAAGCACTTAACAAATACCATTATTATTATAATTATCATTATGTAGACCACTGACATTTATCTTTGATAAGTAGTTTCTTAGTCTTACCCTGATCCCTGCTTTTGAATGGGCCCTCTACTTTCCCCCACTTAATCATTAATCCTTCTATTCACTGTTCCCCATCATCAATGGTATTAATTGAGCGCTATGTGCAGAGCACCATACTAAGCGCTTGGGAGAGTACAGTTCAACAGAGTTGGCAGACACATTCCCTGCCCAAAACGAGCTTACAATGGCCTTTGTAGTTCCCCACTTAATCATTAGTCCCTTTTTCTTCTCCTTCTTCTCCTCCTCCTCCTCCTAATCCTTCTTCGTCTCCTTCTTCTGTCTTCTTCGTCCTCTTCCTCATTCTTCTTCTCTTTCCCCCCACCCTTCTCAGTCTCCCCTATCTTCTCCCCCCTCAAAAGAGCAGTTACACAAGACATAATTTCTCAGCTGGAAAAGCTCTACCCCAAAAAACATTTATAATACTGGGTGTGTTTCTGATGGCTATGGTAGGGTAGGTTTACATGGGCCTGGTAAATGGCAAAGTCTCCTTTTGGGCAAAACTTATAGACAAATATAATGGTGGCAGGATTGCTGTGTGTGGACCACGCAACCATCTGTACAGGTACTTACCAGTTGACCTGTTTAAGGCTGTCCTGTAAGGTCTCATGTCCTTCTTCCTACTCTTCTCACCTCGCTATCCAAACGGTGTTGGTAGAGGAAGCAGTGAGCCTCAGAACAGTCTTCACAGGTTGGCAGTGGAATGAGGAAAGCAGGTAAAAATTTAAAGAAGCCCGAGACATCCTCTCTTCACCCGGCTTATTCCCGGACCACTCGGAAGGCGGATTTGGAAACGTACAATTCGTGCCCTGCCAATTTTTTTTAAATCTCTCTGGGCTGAAAAAGGACTAAAAAGAAGTAGAGCACCTACCTGGTCTCTCAGAATAATGAACGGTTAATGAGACCTTTTAGACTGTGAGCCCACTCTTTTAGACTGTGAGCCCACTGTTGGGTAGGGACTGTCTCTATATGTTGCCAATTTGTACTTCCCAAGTGCTTAGTACAGTGCTCTGCACACAGTAAGCGCTCAATAAATACGATTGATTGATTGATTGATTAGGGCAGTTAAGAAGGATGTGGACTCATACTTCATGCTGCTGCCCCATACTTCATGCTGCTGCCCGGATTATCTTTGTCCAGAAACGCTCTGGACATATTACTCCCCTCCTCAAAAACCTCCAATGGCTACCGATCAATCTGCGCATCAAGCAGAAACTCCTCACCCTGGGCTTCAAGGCTGTCCATCACCTCGCCCCCTCCTACCTCACCTCCCTTCTCTCCTTCTCCAGCCCAGCCCGCACCCTCCGCTCCTCCACCACTAATCTCCTCACTGTACCTCGCTCTCGCCTGTCCCGCCATCGACCCCCGGCCCACGTCATCCCCCGGGCCTGGAATGGCCTCCCTCTGCCCATCCGCCAAGCTAGCTCTCTTCCTCCCTTCAAGGCCCTGCTGAGAGCTCACCTCCTCCAGGAGGCCTTCCCAGACTGAGCCCCTTCTTTCCTCTCCCCCTCGTCCCCCTCTCCATCCCCCCGTCTTACCTCCTTCCCTTCCCCACAGCACCTGTATATATGTATATATGGTTGTACATATTTATTACTCTATTTATTTATTTATTTATTTATTTTACTTGTACATTTCTATCCTACTTATTTTATTTTGTTGGTATGTTTGGTTCAGTTCTCTGTCTCCCCCTTTTAGACTGTGAGCCCACTGTTGGGTAGGGACTGTCTCTATGTGATGCCAATTTGTACTTCCCAAGCGCTTAGTACAGTGCTCTGCACATAGTAAGCGCTCAATAAATACGACTGATTGATTGATTGATTGATTGACTCAGCAGCCTTTTTTTAAAATGTTCTCCTCCAGTGTAAGGGAACTGGCTGAGAAGTTCACGCTGATGCTGTATCCTCCTCCTCCTCGCAGTTAAAGAGGAGCATTGTCCAAGTTCGGTCAATCAGCGGTATTTATTGAGCATTTACTATGTTCAGAGCACTGTACTAAGCGCTCGGGAAAGTTCCAGACAACAGAATTGGTAGACGTGATCCCTGGCCCCCTCTAGACTGTAAGCTTGTTGTGGGAGGGAACGTATCTCCCAACTCTGTTATACTTTACATCAACCAATCAATCAATCGTATTTATTGAGTGCTTACTGGGTGCAGAGCACTGTACTAAGCGCTTGGGAAGTACAAGTTGGCAACATATAGAGACAGTCCCTACCCAACAGTGGGCTCACAGTCTAAAAGGGGGAGGCAGAGAACAAAACCAAACATACTACCAAAATAAAATAAATAGGATAGATATGTACAAGTAAAATAAATAAATAAATAGAGTAATAAATATGTACAAACATATATACATATTATTATTGAGGGAGATGCAGACAGACAACAACAGAGCAGACTAATATACGGATACCCCCTTAGTACAGTGCTTTGCCCACAGTAAGCGCTCAGTAATTACCATTGATTGATGGAGCAAACAATCTACAGGAGGAGCTTTTTCCTTCATTTTAACTCACAATTAATTTAATACCCAAATGGAAGTATTTTTTGGTATTTTGTGGTAATCCAAGTATCAAAGCTCAAGCAAAGTAATTAGATGGAGCTTTTTAAAAGTGATGGACATTCCCGATACTGTAGTTAAAACATGTTTTTCTCTGCTGAAATGCAAATGTTATTGGTCGAGTCATTTTGGAAACCTTCAAATGGAAGGTGTATCAGAGTGCCGTAGTAGTGCTTTCTCTTCAGTTCAGTGGAGTGAGAATGTTCATGTCATTTAAGTGATTTCCTCATTTCCTGAAAACACAATTATCAGTATCACTGTTACTGATAATGTTGTGATGCTTTCAGGTCGACGGGCTCAACTCCCTCCATTCCGTCAAATCCAGCGCCAGTCGGTTCACTAAGACAAGTCAAGGAAGAAGTTGGAATACTGGAAATGGATCTCCCGATGCGATCTGCTTCTCCGTAGACAAACCCGGTGTGGTCGTGGTGGGATTCTCTGTCTACGGAGGAGGGGGAATTCATGAATACGAATTGGAGGTGTTAGTCGATGATGTAAGTTACAGAAAAATACCGGCAAAACCCCAGCATCCCCTGACAGAACTCCTCATTAGACTGTGTTGACGACTTGTACTTCCCAAGCGCTTAGTACAGTGCTCTGCACGCAGTAACTGATCAATAAATATGATTGAATGAATGAATGAATTAGGTCGATGTGAGCTAAAGGATCTTAAGAGTGGGCTCAGAGTAGCCTGTGCATTACTTCATGTTTCGAGTCTCCTGATGTGAGAGAGATGGCTCTCAGGAAGCAGAGTGGTTGCTGACTAATTGAGAAAGGACGATCGTTAACTTAAATACGCGAGTTTTCTGATTGTCCAGCTGCAGCTCACCCAAAACTTTAACGTTTTTCCTTTTTTATGACATCAGAGCGAACATGCAGGCGATGCAACTCATTCTCACCGATGGACATCGTTAGAGTTGGTCAAAGGGACCTATACAACAGACGATTCTCCCAGCGACATCGCTGAAATCAGGCTTGATAAAGTTGTTCCCTTGAAGGTAAGATTCAAAAAAAAATCATTTTTATGTGATTTATAATGAGAATCAGGATGGCCTAGTGGAAAGAGCAGGGGTTTGCTATTGATGCCTGTTTACTTGTTTTTTTTTACTTGTTTTGTTTTGTTGTCTGTCTCCCCCCGCTCTAGACTTTGAGCCCATTGATGGGTAGGGATTATCTCTATTTGTTGCCGAATTGTACTGTCCAAGCGCGTAGTACAGTGATCTGCACACAGTAAGCGCTCAATAAATATGATTGAATGAATGAATGAAAGTTTGGGAGTCAGAGGACCTGGGTTCTAATCCTGTATCCACCACTTGTCTGCTGTCTGACTTCGGGCAAGTCACTTGACTTATCTGTGCCTCAGTAACCTCATCTGGAAAATAGGGATTAAGACTCGAAGCTCTATGTGGGACAGTAAATGTGTCCAAACAATTATCTTGTATCTACTGTCTGCAAAATGGGAATAAGAGTGCGAGCCCCATGTGGAACAGGGACCGTATCCAACCTGATTACTTGTATCTGCCCCAGTGCTTAGAACATTGCACAGCACATAGTAAGCGCTTAAGTACCATAATTATTATTACTATTATTTTTATAATTACCCCAGCACTTACTTCAATGCCTGGCATATCTTAATGGCTGAGCAAATCCCATTTGAAAAAAGCAATTAGCAAGTACTATAAAGTGATTAATCTATAATAAAATTCATGGAAGTTTTCCACCATTTCACATTGAAGACCTTAGCCATCATGTAGCTCTTATGGCCCATCTGTTTATTTGGCAGTTAGTCTGACATACTTTTGAGTCGTAAAAATTCCCATATTCATAGACATCAGGCATTATTATTATTAGAGAAGCAACGTGGCTCAGTGGAAAGAGCCCGGGCTTTGGAGTCAGAGGTCATGGGTTCAAATTCTAGCCCCACCAATTGTCAGCCGTGTGACTTTGGGCAAGTCACTTCACTTCTCTGAGCCTTAGTTCCCTCATCTGTAAAATGGGGATTAAGACTGTGAGCCCCACGTGGGACAACCTGATCAACCTTGTAACCTCCCCAGCACTTAGAATAGTTCTTTGCACATAGTAAGCGCTTAATAAATGCCATCATTGTTATTATTATTATTATTATTATATAATCGTTAGTAGTCCTTTCTTAGCTTGAACATGAATCAACATTTTAATTGCTGGAAAAACTAACGTTTTACTAAAACTGAACAATAACTTGATCTACTATTCTCACCATATGGAAAGTAATCCCCAGAATAGATAACACATTTTCTCAGCCCAAAATTCTACCTAAAAAAGGGAATAATCTTTTTTTTTTCCAAATAGTATGGTATCTGTAATCTAAGAGTACGTGGTGGTGCTTGCTACTGGCACACATGTGTGATTTTTCACAGTCAGCAGAGAAGGAGTGTGGCCTAGTGGTTAGAGCCCGGGCCTAGGTGTCTGAAGATCCCCGGCCCTATTCCCAGCTCCTGACTCCAAAGTTGCGTGTAGCCATGGGCAAATCCCATAATTTCTCTGTGCCTCGGTGACCTCATCCGGAAAATGGGAGTTAAAGCTGTGAGTCCCATGTGAGACGTGAATTGTGTCCAACCTGATTAGCCTGTATCTACTCTAGCGCTTAGTACGGTGCCTGGCGCATAGTAAGCACTTAACAAATGCCATAAATCACAAACATAAAAATGTGGGATGACAACCAGCGTGCAGAAGCCTGTTTTTAGACTGTGAGCCCACTGTTGGGTAGGGACTGTCTCTATATGTCGCCAACTTGTACTTCCCAAGCGCTTAGTACAGTGCTCTGCACACAGTAAGTGCTCAATAAATACGATTGATTGATTGTTCCAGTAAGTACTGTTACACATGTTACACAAGTAAGGGCTGTTACACATGGCTGATTACTGCCACTCAGTTCTTCTCACTAAGGTAGTGCATCATTCAGTGTTGTGAGGTTAGACAAGACAGAAAAAAACTGTACTCACAAGACCCGGCTCAATCAGTGGTATTTATTGAGCGCTTCCTGTATGCAGACCGTAATAATAATAATAATGATAATAATGGCATTTATTAAGCGCTTATTATGTGCAAAGCACTGTTCTAAGCGCTGGGGAGGTTACAAGGTGATCAGGTTGCCCCACATGGGGCTCACAGTCTTCATCCTCATTTTGCAGATGAGGTAACTGAGGCACAGAGAAGTTAAGTGACTTGCCCAAAGTCACACAGCTGACAAGTGGCGAAGCTGGGATTTGAACCCATGATCTCTGACTCCAGAGCCTGGGCTCTTTTTTGTTAATATGTTTGGTTTTGTTGTCTGTCTCCCCCTTCTAGACTGTGAGCCCGCTGTTGGGTAGGGACCGTCTCTATATGTTGCCAACTTGTACTTCCCAAGCGCTTAGTACAGTGCTCTGCACACAGTAAGTGCTCAATAAATACTATTGATTGATTGATTGATTGATTTCCACTGAGCCACGCTGCTTCTCTGTACTAAGTGCTTGGGAGAGTACAGTACCAACAGAGCTGGTAGGTGGGAAACCAACACAGAAGGATCTTACAGTCCATGGGGGAGACAGATGTCAAAATAGATTCGGGCTAGGAGAAATGGCGTAGTGGATAGAGCACTTGTCTGCTGTGTGACCTTGGGTAAGTCACTTCACTTCTCTGAGCCTCGCTGACCTCATCTGTAAAATGGGGTTTGAGATGGTGAGCCCAAATGGGCCAGAGACCGTGTCCAACCCGATATGCTTATATCCACCCCAGTGCTTAGTACGGTGCCTGGCACGGAGTAAGTGCTTAGCAAATACCATAATTATGATTATGATTATCAATCAATCAATCAGTCGTATTTATTGAGCGCTTACTGTGTGCAGAGCACTGTACTAAGCGCTTATGATTATGATTATGAAATAGGTGAGGAGAAGAATATTGACATAAGTCTTGTGGGGCTGGGGTGAATATCAAAGTGCTTGAGGGGTACACAGCCAAGGTCGTACAGCAGAGTTGATAGTCACGTTCCCTGCCCACAAGAGGCTTCCAGTCTAGAGGGGATGTCTTTTGGGATATTGGCAGAAAAGTGAAGCCCCAAAAGGGCATTTAACTTCAAGGCCAATGAAAGGACCATTGATCAGTGGTAGGGTCCAGACTTACATAGTCCTGAGCGCTGGGGTTATCCACAGCAGTCAATCAATCAATCAATCGTATTTATTGAGCGCTTACTGTGTGCAGGGCACTGTACTAAGCGCTTGGGAAGTACAAGTCGGCAACACATAGAGACAGTCCCTACCCAACAGCGGGCTCACAGTCTAGAAGGGGGAGACAGAGAACAAAACCAAACATACCAACAAAATAAAATAAATAGAATAGATATGTACAAGTAAGATAAATAAATAGAGTGATAAATATGTTCAAACATATATACAGGTGCTTTGGGGAAGGGAAGGAGGTAAGATGGGGGGGGATGGAGAGGGGGACGAGGGGGGGAGGAAGGAAGGGGCTCAGTGTGGGAAGGCCTCCTGGAGGAGGTGAGCTCTCAGTAGGGCCTTGAAGGGAGGAAGAGAGCGAGATTGGCGGATGGGCAGAGGGGGGGCATTCCAAGCCCGGGGGATGATGTGGGCCGATGGCGGGACAGGCGAGAACGAGGTACGGTGAGGAGATTAGCGGCAGAGGAGCAGAGCGTGCGGGCTGGGCTGGAGGAGGACAGAAGGGAGGGGAGGTAGGAGGGGGCCAGGGGATGGATGGACAGCCTGGAAGCCCAGGGTGAGGAGTTTCTGCCTGATGCGCAGATTGATTGGTAGCCACTGGAGATTTTTGAGGAAGCCACTGGAGATTTTTGAGGAACAGTCGTATTCAACTTCTATAGTAGTTTCTTCAGGGGCATTTACATCCTCATTTTATTATCCGGCAAGACAGGCTGAACTCAGCCCATCATTTGCAGTGCCTGTCAATGGTATTTATTGAGTGCTTAATTATTTTTTATGATAGTTAAGGATGTACTGTGAATCAAGCACTGCCAACTTGTACTTCCCAAGCGCTTAGTACAGTACTCTGCACACAGTAAGCGCTCAGTAAATACATTAGAATGAATGAATGAATGTCTAAAGTGCTGGGGTAGGTACAAGGTAATCATGTTGGACTGTGAGCCCGCTGTTGGGTCGGGACCGTCTCTATATGTTGCCAAGTTGTCCTTCCCAAGCGTTTAGTACAGTGCTCTGCACACAGTAAGCGCTCAATAAATACGATTGATTGATTGATGTACTGTGAATCAAGCACTGTCAACTTGTACTTCCCAAGCGCTTAGTACAGTACTCTGCACACAGTAAGTGCTCAATAAATACAATAGAATGAATGAATGAACATCTAAAGTGCTTGGGTAGATACAAGGTAATCATGTTGGACTGTGAGCCCACTGTTGGGTCGGGACCGTCTCTATATGTTGCCAACTTGTACTTCCCAAGCGCTTAGTACAGTGCTCTGCACACAGTAAGCGCTCAGTAAATACGATTGAATGAATGAATGTTGGACACAGTCCCTGCCCCACATTGGGCTCACAGTCTGAGTAATGTGCAGATAATAATAATTATGGGATTTGCTAAGTGCTTACTATGTGCAAAGCACTGTTCTAAGCGCTGGGGAGGATACAAGGTGATCAGGTTGTCCCACGGGGGGCTCACAGTCTTAATCCCCGTTTTACAGATGAGGCAACTGAGGCCCAGGGAAGTGAAATGGCTTGTCCAGGGTCACACAACACACAAGTGGCGGAGCCGGGTTTAGAACCCATGACCTTCTGACTCGTGAGCCCGGGCTCTAGCCGCTATGCCATGCTGCTTCTAAGCGTTTGGGAGAGTTCAGCAGATTTGGTAGACATAATTCCTCCCTTCAGTCATCATGTTTCACATTGCCCCTGGTCCATTTAGGGAATGTGAGGAGATTGAGTGACAGTTAGTTACCCCAAATGCTGCTGTAGGGGGAACTGAAGTTCATTCATTCATTCAATCGTATTTATTGAGCACTTACTGTGTGCAGAGCACTGTACTAAACGCTTGGGAAGTACAAGTTGGCAACATATAGAGACGGTCCCTACCCAACAGTGGGCTCACAGTCTAGAAGGGAAAGTAATTAAGTTCCATAAATAAAGAGGTCCAGAGAAATGTAAAAACAATCAACTAAAGTCGTGATTGATACGGCATAGCTAGTGCTCCCCAGCTGGGACACAGGAACAAAGAGAAGCCAACTGCGGGACCAGCAGTTAGAAATATTACCACCCTTTAGCGATGGCATTTATTATGCGCTTACTATGTGCAAAGCACTGTTCTAAGCGCTGGGGAGGTTACAAGGTGATCAGGTTGTCCCACGGGGGGCTCACAGTCTTAATCCCCATTTTACAGATGAGGTCACTGAGGCCCAGAGAAGTTAAGTGACTCGCCCAAAGTCACACAGCTGGCAATTGGCGGAGCCGGGATTTGAACCCATGACCTCTGACTCCAAAGCCCGGGCTCTTTCCACTGAGCCAGTAAGGGGGAGGGAGGGGCTGGATGGGAGTGAACTGGACTGAGTATTGTCATATTCCGGACCTTGAAGAACATACATACGTATATATGTGTACATATATATGTATATATATACACACATGTATATGTATGTGTGTGTGTGTACATGCACACAGCATATACTTGAAAAATGTAAACATTTTTGAGAATTCCTCAGTCATTTCATCCCTGCATCCCCATTCTCCCTCCCTGTTTCACTCAAAGGAACTGTGAGCTTATGGGTTTAGGCAGGGTTTTCGACAGAGGATCATAGGGTGAAGAAGACTCACTCAGGTGCATTCCTTATGTTTGCTCTTTCCATTTTCTGTTTTGCAGGAAAATGTAAAGTATGCCGTGCGTTTGAGGAATTACGGCAGTCGTACTGCCAATGGAGATGGGGGCATGACCACTGTCCAGTGTCCAGATGGTGTCACGTTTACATTCAGTACATGTAGTCTCAGCAGTAATGGCACAAATCAAACAAGAGGACAGATTCCACAAATCCTTTACTACAGGTGTGTATGTGGGGTAAGGGGAAGTTTGACTCTCCATATCGAAGAACCAAAGAAAAGGTGTCCAATATGACATTTGAAGATAAAGAGTTTTGAACTCATGCTTTTCTCTATCACTTATACTGAGAGAGAAATTGTCAATTGATCAATCATTCAGTGGTCTTTATTGAGCACTTACTGCGTGCAGACAACGGTTGTAAGCACTTGGGAGGGTACAGTACAGGTAAATTGTAGACACATTCCAAGTCCACAGCAAGCTCACAGTTTAGAGAGGGAGCAGAGAGTAAAATAAAAAATAAATAATGGACACATACTTTAAATTGCTAGTTGATATAATATTAATTCATACTGGATGTAAAGTGAACTCTTTTTAGTTTAGCCTCAGTGCATTGATTGTCTGTGTATATGAATGCTTAGTGCTATTGGAGTTATTGCTAATCATTTAGCTTCATTGACTTGATAAATAATGGCCAATTACTTATTTAACTAGATAGACGTTTTGCAAGGTTTTTTGCTTTTTGGTGTTTGTTAAGCACTTAATATGCACCAGGCACTGAACTAAACATTGGGGTCGATACAAGGTATTCAGGTTGGACACAGTCCATGTCCCACATGGGGCTCACAGTCAATCCCCATTTCATAGATTGAGTTAACTGAGGCACAGGGGAGTAAAGTGACTGCTCAAGAGCACATAGCACATAATCGGCAGAGCCAGGATTAAAATGAATTTTGACTCCCAGGGCCCTGGTCTATCCACTAGGCTACACTGCTTCTCCCTAGATAGAAATTTGATCGATCAGTGTGGTGCCACAAAGTGTGACCACTTCTTACATCACCTAACCCATTAATAATAATAATAATAATAATAATAATGGCATTTGTTAAGCGCTTACTATGTGCAAAGCACTGTTCTAAGCGCTGGGGAGGATACAAGGTGATCAGGTTGTCCCACGTGGGGCTCACAGTCAATCCCCATTTTACAGATGAGGGAACTGAGGCCCAGAGAAGTGAAGTGACTTGCCCAAAGTCACACTGCTGACAAGTGGCAGAGCCAGGATTTGAACCCATGACCTCTGACTCCAAAGCCTGGGCTCTTTCCACGGAGCCACACTGCTTCTCTTCCATTACCTGTCACCTTCCGGATATATCCTTGTTTATAAAGTTATTTTAATAGTGACATCTGTTACCCACTATGTGCAAATCACTGCACTAAGCATGAGGGTGTTTTATTTTAGGATTTAGGTCTCTGAGTACTAGAGATTTAGATCTCTACTTTAGGTAGAGAGCATTTCATAGGGATTCTAGACTTTCTGTCAGATTTTAATGTCTGTCTCCCCTGCTAGATTGTAAGTCCCTTGAGGACAGCCATTCCCTCTGTTTACTCCTGTTCTCCCAAACGCTCACTACAGTGCCCTGCACACAGGAAGCGCTCAATCAGTGCCATCGATGGATGGATGGCTGATAAAAGATAATCAGATCATCCTCAATCGTATTTATTGAGCACTTACTATGTGCAGAGCACTGTACTAAGCGCTTGGGAAGTACAAATTGGCAACATATAGAGACGGTCCCTATCCAACAGCGGGCTCACAGTCTAAAAGATTGGACACAGGTCCTATCCGACACGGGGCTTAGAATGTAAGGAGGGGGGAAGCGTGTGTTTAATCCTCATTTTTATGTTGTGACGAGAATATATTTGTTACATTTATAACTGCTAAAGAAAAGGCCCCGTGCCCGTTGATGTAGCCTTTTCTTAAATCTTAAAATGCCAGGAGCGAGTATGATGGAGAGCTGCAGTCCCAGCTTTTAAGTAAAGCTAATGAAGAGGATAAAAACTGTAGCAGAGCCCTCTCCGTTGTGGGTGCTGTAGTTCGAGCAGCCAAAGACCTGTTACACAGAGCCCTTGCTGTAGATGGTAAGACTACTCTTTTCTTTTTTCCCCCCACAATTCGTATTCAGCCCTCTACCACCTGTCTGTGAGAGGATCCGTAGGATGCATGCTTACGCTGAAGAAATCGCCTACAAAAGAGTAATAGCCCAAAGCAGGACTGCGCAAGCAAAAATTTTTCAGCCTAGCTGCTCTGTGCTGCGTTTGATTTAATGATGGTAGTTTTTTTCAACGCTTACCAAGTGCCAAGCCCTGTACTAACTACTGAGATCGATAAAAAGACCATCAGATTTAATAATGGTAGCAATAATTGTCATATTTTTTAGTGTTTTCTATGTGCCAGGCACTGTTCGAACCCTGGGGTAAATAGATGATTTGGGTTGGACACGATCCGTGTCTCATGTGGCATTCACAGTCTTAATCCCCATTTTACAGATGTGGGAACTGAGGCACAGAGAAGTTAAGGGACTTGCCCAACGTCACAAAGCAGACAAGTGGCTAACCCTGGGGTGATAATAATAATAATAATGGCATTTATTAAGCGCTTACTATGTGCAAAGCACTGTTCTAAGCGCAGGGGAGGTTGCAAGGTGATCAGGTTGTCCTTCGGGGGGCTCACAGTCTTAATCCCCGTTTTACAGATGAGGTCACTGAGGCCCAGAGAAGTGAAGTGACTTGCCCAAAGTCACACAGCTGACAATCGGCGGAGCTGGGATTTGAACCCATGACCTCTGACTCCAAAGCCCATGCTCTTTCCACTGAGCCAAGCTGCTTCTATAAGTTGATAGATGATAGTAGGTAGATCGATGATTAGGTTGGACAGGATCCCTGTCTCACGTGGCATTCACAGTCTTAATCCCCATTTTACAGATGAGGGAACTGAGGCACAGGGAAGTGAAGGGACTTGCCCAAGGTCACAAAGCCGACAAGTGGCAGAACCAGGATTAGAACCCAGGTGTCGCCCATGGGGTTCACAGTCTAAGTGGGAAGGAGAGCAGGTATTGAATCACCATTTTTCAGAGGAGGAAACTGAGGCACAGGGTTAAAGTGACTTATCTAAGGGTCATACCACAGGCAGGTGGTGAAGGTGGGTTTAGAACCCCGATCCTCTGATTCCCTGGCCATGTTGCTTTTCCTCTTCTTCCAGTCTTTGCCCTACTTGTTGGTTTTGGTTTTTTTTTACCCCAAACTGCTAAGTGAAGGATTTCTCTCGCTTTCTCACAAAATCCCAAGCTTGGTTTAAAGCTTCCTAGATTCTTAAAGCCAGATTTGTAGCAAAAACATGGCCTATAATTTATTTTCAAAGCCAACTGTAGGGAAAATCAGGACAGAAAACTCCCGATTACACGGGTACAGATCTTCCCAGTCGAGGGCCTGGGACCTTAGATAAGTCACTTTACCCCTGTGCCTCAGTTTCCTCATCTGAAAAAGGGTGATTCAATACCTGCTGTCCTTCCCACTTAGACTGTGATCTCCATAGGTGACACGTGGGTTCTAATCCTGGTTCTGCCACTTGTCGGCTTTGTGACCTTGGGCAAGTCCCTTCACTTCCCTGTGCCTCAGTTTGCTCATCTGTAAAATGGGGATTAAGACTGTGAATGCCACGTGAGACAGGGATCGCGTCCACCCTAATCATCTATCTACCTACTATCATCTATCATCTAACTACTTATAGAAGCAGCGTGGCTCAGTGGAAAGAGCACGGGCTTTGGAGTCAGAGGTCATGGGTTCAAACCCCAGCTCCGTCAGCTGTGTGACTTATTTATCTGGGGCGTCTAATGTGTCCACCGCTTGGGTGGTGGGACTGAGCTGAAAGGACTTCAGCGTGTGCCCGCATTTTGGCAGCTAAGATGGCCAGTTCATCCACTCAGGCTCGGCCTTGTAGTGACATTTTGGATGAGGCGCACGCGCGGAGTAGCCTCCGGTCATTGCTGTGAGAGCCGTGCGACACAAGCACTTCTTTTCTCGGCCCGAGAGGCTAATAATGATAAAAACCGTGGTACGTGTTAAGCACTTACCGTGTGTCAAACGCTATACTGTTCACTGGGGTAGATAAAATCCAGTCAGGTCAGGCATAATCCCCTACCACTTGCGGCTCCCAATCTATCCCTGGACAGATGTGGGGGCCACCCGGGAGCCTTGGGAATCTCCACGCTTCGGGGCGAGATCCACGTGGCTCAGGCCGGACAATCCTCAGCTCCGACACAGTGCCGAGCTGTGCCTGATTATTCATGGAAAGAGCCCGGGCTTTGGAGTCAGAGGTTATGGGTTCAAATCCCGGCTCCACCAATTGTCAGCTGTGTGACTTTGGGCAAGTCACCTCTCTGGGCCTCAGTTACCGCATCTGTAAAATGGGGATTAAGACTGTGAGCCCCCCACATGGGACAACCTGATCACCTTGTAACCTCTCCAGCACTTTGAGTACAGTGCTTTGCACATCGTAAGCGCTTCATCATTATTATTACCATTATTTATTGAGCGTTACTGTGTGCAGAACACTGTACTGAGCGCTTGGGAGGTACGGTTCAGCAACAAATAGTGGCAATCCCTGACCGCAACGGGCTCACAGTCTAGAAGATTCGTCGTAGATCTTCTAGTTGTACGGCCTCGATTTTGCGACGTCATAATTGAGTTGACTGGCTTCGTTTCTTTGTTTAGCCGATGACATTCCAGAACTGCTTAGCTCTTCCAGCCTGTTTTCCATGCTGCTTCCCCTTATAATAGCCTACATCGGACCAGTCGCTGCAGCTATTCCTAAGGTATGTAAATCCACGTTTAGTGTTTGAATTTATGATTTAAAAGTTCTGTTCAATATCTAAGGCATTCTTTTCCCTCGGTGAAAGATTTCAGGGGAATAGCGAATAGTGGCTAATCAGATGTTTCAACTAATCAGTCAGCAAGCTAGCCTTGTTTTCTTTTTATTTCTAAGTAAGAATCATTTTGGTGAACGACGAGAGAATAACAGGTGCCAAGAGAGAACTTCCCCTTTACCTGCAACACCGAGACGTTTAGTTTAAAGATGCCAGTGACGATAGAAAACAGAAATCTCGATGGGGTTATTTAAGCACTTGGATATATTTCTGAGGGAAGTTTAAGGATCCCCTTATGTAGAGATCTTAAAAATGGTATATGATTGTACCCTGCCCCAGCTAAAGAGCGGTCTCCAACAGGGGAGCCATTCCTTGGCTAATTCCCATCCTTGGGGATAAGATTAATAATTCTGCTCTCCAGTGGGCACTCTTGTTCATATGTCAATCTATCATTTATTCATCTCTAGACTGTAAGGTTCCTGTGGGCAGGGATCATGTTTACCAACTCTATATAATACTTTCCCCCATTAGACCGGAATCCCTGACAACAAGGATTATAGTAATAGCATTTATTAAGCACTTACTATGTGCAAAGCACTGTTCTAAGTGCTGGGGAGGTTACAAGGTGATCAGGTTGTCCCACGGGGGGCTCAGGGTCTTAATCCACATTTTACAGATGAGGGAACTGAGGCCTGGAGAAGTTGTGACTTGCCCAAAGTCACACAGCTGACAATTGGCAGAGTCAGGATTTGAACCCATAACCACCAAAGCCCGTGCTCTTTCCACTGAGCCATGCTGCTTCTCAATCAGCGTGAGATGTTGAGCTTATAATAGCAATAACAACAATAATAATATCTGATTATATCTTTTATCGTGGTTCAGTCACTTACTGGAGTGCTCTGGGCACATTAGGTGCTCGGGAATCATCTTGGTGATGGCAATGATGATCCCTTCAAGCTACTACAGAGAATTTGGAGTTGTCTTCAGATTTTTGAATCAGAACATCCTGACTGTCCTTAAATAGATTACCCACTAAACCAAAAATAGTTTTCTGTTCCACTCCTGTTCCTTTTTCTCTAGAAACGTCTCCATCAGTCCGAAACCTGGAAAAGCCTCCCCTACCCACCCAAATCTAGACAGTCAGTACTCTCCAAATTGCCTCACATTTTTGTCTGATTTGGGTGGGGCGATTCCTTGAGTAATTAAGTCTAGCTATTGCGGGAGCTGGAGACGGGAGTGGAGAAGGAAGAAGAAAGGAAGAGGGTACTTTTGAGACTGCATCTCTTACCTCTAGTGCCCTCTTCTACCTGTGTATATAGAAGACAGTCAGCCAATTGTTGTCACCCTCCTCCCCCATCTCCTCTTCCAAACTCCTGCACGTACCACTATCACTAATTAAAATTATGGCATGTGGTTCCAAAAAAGATAATCTTAATCCCTCCTTCAAAACTGGGGTGAGGGTGAGGAGAAATTACGCAGCAGAAGGTGATTTGCAAGTGAATGCGATACTTATCTCTTCTCCCCTGTCTTCCTTTCTCCTAGTTCCAGCGCCAGCCACTTTTTCACACTGTCATTCATTCAGTCACTCATATTTATTGAGCACTTACTGTGTGCAGAGCACTGCAGTAAGCACTTGGAAAGAACGATTTGACAACAGAGACAATCCCTGTCAACAGCGGGCTCAGTCTAGAAGGGGGGAGGCAGACGACAAAACAAAATAAAAGTAGGCCGGCATCAATACTTCTCTTTCTCACCCCAGCCCATTCCCTCAGAGTCCCAGTGTTTGCTCAGCATCGTAACGATGGTTCAGCTCTCCCCTCTGCTATCCCTTTCCTGGCCTCCTTGATGTAAGGCCCCTGTCTTGGCGTTTCAGGGCGAGGGTAGATGCCTCTATTTATTTATTTATTTATTTTATTTGTACATATCTATTCTATTTATTTTATTTTGTTAGTATGTTTGGTTTTGTTCTCTGTCTCCCCCTTTTAGACTGTGAGCCCACTGTTGGGTAGGGACTGTCTCTATATGTTGCCAATTTGTACTTCCCAAGCACTTAGTACAGTGCTCTGCACATAATAAGTGCTCAATAAATACGATTGATGATGATGATGATGCCTTGAAGGCGCCTGGCCTCAAAGGCACTTGAGGTGTTTGAGGACTTGGGGAGTTGAGCAAACAGGGCTTTGTATGACAGAGTTTGGAGAAGCTGTTGATCAACTAGTGACGCAAACGCCTCCTTACACAACTACAAATAATTGAAGCCTCCTGAACCTGAGTCCCCAAAGAACCATTAGAAATTTGCTTGTAATTGATCATTTGAGTTGTGTTTACACAGAATATTCAGGGGAAACATTTAGTAACTTGGAAAACTAGATTAATGTGCCCAGTTACGCGCAGGGAACATCTCAACGTGGAAGCTTGGGATTTATCGAAGTGATCCGTGCCCTGGGAAGAGTATCATTCTAAACAGAGCTTGAAACGTAGGGCAGTATCCGCCTCTCAAAACTATTAACGTCCACTTGTACGCCGTAGGCAAACTAAGGAGGGAAGGTTTGTTGAGAAAATTGAGTGGCAGAGACTTCATCATCAATCATCAATCGTATTTATTGAGCGCTTACTATGTGCAGAGCACTGTACTAAGCGCTAAGACTTGAATGGTGAATGCTTGTCTTTACTTCTGCATGGTGTTTTTATCCTGTGTTCTTTCATACCGCAGGTGGCCGTAGAAGTCTTTGGCCTTGTCCAGCTGCTGCTTCCCTCGGTTGCTATTTTGAACCAGAAGTATGCCCCTCCCGCCTTCAATCCCAATCAGTCAACAGATAGCACCACAGGAAACCAACCTGATCAAGGCCTCTCGGCTTGCACTACCTCGAATCATTATGCCGTCATAGAGAGTGAGCACCCCTATAAACCTGCCGGAGTAATCCACTACAAGGTAGGTCCTGCATCTGGGCACAGTTTTAAAGGCGGGTTGTATTCATACTCTCAAAAAAAAAATCTTAGGTACATTTATTAGCCTGTGTAAATTTACTTCCTGGGGGGTTTCTTCCGAAAAATGCAGAGATCTCGATCGGTGTGGCTCTTTCAGTCAGAATCAGGCTAAATAAATAAGAAGTACAGGTAGAATAATAATAATAATTGAAATAATAATGGTATTTGTTGGGCGCTTACTATGTGCTGAGCAGTGTTCTAAGCTCTGGGTAGATCCAAGGGAATCAGGTTGTCCCACGTGGGGCTCAGAGCCTTTATCCCCATTTTACAGATGAGGGAACTGAGGCCCAGAGAAGTTAAGTGAATTGCCTAAGGTCACACAGCACACAGTTGGCGGAGCTGGGATTAGAACCCATGACCTCTGACTCCCAAGCCCGGGCTCTTTCCACTGAGCCACGTAGAAGCGGGGCGGCGGTTACATGGTGGGCGATGGGGATTGGGAAAAGAGGGATGATGAGAGGGGAGATTCCAAAAGAAGTTATTCTTCTCTTGTGTCCATAATAGTAATAATAATGATGATAATAATTGTGGTATTTAAGTGTTTACTATGTGCTGAGCAGCGTACTAAGCACTGGGGTAACTATGAGATCATCAGGTCCCATCTGGGGTTCACAGTGTAGGTAGGGGGGAGCACAGGTAGTGAACCCCCATTTTGCAGATGAAGGGAACTGAGGCCCAGAGAGATTAAGTGACTTGCCCAAGGTCACATAATTCATTCAGTCATATTGATTGAACGCTTACTGTGTGCAGAGCACTGTACCTTGGTATATAATAAGCGCTTAGCAAGTACCATAATTATTATTGTTACTATGAATGAAGATTTGGAACGTTTGTGCCCCATGACTGTGTGGTAGTCACCCCCGGCTCTGGCCACTACCAGCCCAAGTTGTTCGTGGGTTCCAGGGTAGCTCCATATTGTTTCTGCGTTCTTGAGTTGGGTGACATTCAGGTAAGCGCTTAGTACAGGCCTCTGCACACAGTAAGCGCTCAAGAAATATGATCGATTGAATGAGTGAATAATAATAATAATAAAAATTGTGGTATTTGCTAAGTACTTACTACTTGCCAGGCACCGTCCAAGGCGCTAGGGAGGTTACAAGCAGATCTGGTTGGCCATAGTCCCTGTCCCACGTGGGGCTCACAGTCTCCATCCCCATTTTACGGATGAGGGAACCGAGGCCAGGACAAGTGAATTGACTTGCCCAAGGTCACACAGCAGACAGGTGGCGGGGCCGGGATTAGAATCCATGACGTTCTGACCCCCAGGCCCGTGCTGGTGGGTTGTGTGGAATCATTTCTGGAAATTTTTGTTCCCGTTTGGTCCTGGGAAGGTTGGGGGAGGCTCCCGCATCCGTACGGAAGCGGAGAGCGTGGCCAGGCGGGAGCACAGGCGGCCGTTGCCTGTAATGAGCACAGTAGAATAATAGTGGGGATGTGGGCAAGGGCTCAGTATGTCCCAGGCATTGTGCTAAGCTCTGTGGTACATACAAAATCATCAGGTCACGCACAGTTCCTGTTCTTATGGTTGAAAGGGGAGGGAGAACTGGAATTAGAGCAGCAGCATGGCTCAGTGGAAAAAGCCCGGGCTTTGGATTCAGAGGCCATAGGTTCAAATCCCGCTGCGTCAATTGTCAGCTGTGATTTTGGGCAAGTCACTTCACTTCTCTGTGCCTCAGTTCCCTCATCTGTAAAATGGGGATGAAGACTGTGAGCCCCCCCCCCCCCCACCCCCGTGGGACAACCTGATCACCTTGTAACCTCCCCAGCGCTTAGAACAGTGCTTTGCACATAGTAAGCTCTTAACAAGTGCCATCATTATTACCAAGCTCTTGGAAAGTACCCAAGTGCTTAGTACAGTGCCCTGCACACAGTAAGCACTCAATGAATACGATTGAATGAATGAATGAATGTATGAAAGTACAATTCAGTAACAAAGAGAGTCAATCCCTGCCCAGACCTGGTTTACAGAATAGGTAAGGGTGGATCTGGGGTTAGAATCCATGGCCTCTGACTCCAAAGCCTATCCTCTTTCGACTAGGGCATGCTGCCTCTCTAACCCTAGATGAAGCTGGAGTTTCACCCATTTGTGTGCATACACACGCACGCACGCACACACACGAGAAACATTCAGGTAAGATGCCCAAAATCAGGCACCTAGCTGAAGTGGAACCCAATAATCAATCAATTGGTAATAATCATTGAGGGCATTCTCTATGCCTAACACTGTACTAAGCACTTGGCCGAGTACAGAAGCGTTCAGAGGCCTGATCCCTGCCTTCAGTAACCAAAGCGTGCATACAGATGGATGAACATTCAGGGCTATGAGGCAACCTCCTAGACCGTGAGCCCGCTGTTGGGTAGGGACCATCTGTATGTGTTGCCAACTTGTACTTCCCAAGCGCTTAGTACAGTGCTCTGCACACAATAAGCGCTCAATAAATACGATTGAATGAATGCATGAACCAGAGAGTTGCAACTGAGACCAAAGCCCGAGAGGAATAGCAATATAGAGAGAAAAACAAAAAATGGGAAGGAATTGGCGAGAAATGCATCATGTCCGTAACCCAGGTAAAACCGGATTCGTCTGTTGGTTCACATAGATTGCAACATCATGTAAACATGTGATGATTGATGATTATGGTACTTGTTAAGTGCTTATTGTGTGCCAAGCACTGTTCTAAACACTGGGGTAGATACAAGTCAGTCTGGTTGAACACAGTCCCTGTCCCCGCATGGGGCTCACAGTCTTCATCCCCGTTTTACAGATGAGGGAGCTGAGGCCCAGAGAAGTGAAGTGACTTGCCCAAGGTCTCACAGCAAACATGTGGCGGAGCTGGGATTAGAACCCAGGTCCTTCTGATTCCCAGGCCTGTGCCCTATCCACTAAGCCACGCTGTGTCCCAGTGTGATTTATAATGAGAATCAGCATGGCCTAGTGGAAAGATGTTTGCTTTTGACGTCTGTTTACTTGTTTTGGCTTTACTTGTTTTGTCTTGCTGTTTGTCTCCCACCTTTCTATACTGTGAGCCTGTTGATGGGTAGGGATTGTCTCTATTGTTGGATTGTACTTTCCAAGCGCTTAGTACAGTGCTCTGCACATAGGAAGCGCTCAATAAATCCGATTGAATGAATTAAAGCTTCTTTAATTCAGAAACTTCAGAAAACATTGTAGACGTAACATGGAAAAGTGACGGAGGCTCTATCAGAAGCTATGGATGAGCCTCAAGCCTGATGTAGTAATAATGATAATAGTAATTTTGGTATTTATTAAGCACTTTCCATGGGCCAAGCTCTGTGTTATATTTAGAAGACAACTTGTCCACTCACCCTGGGGAGGACGATGAGGGGAAAGAAGAGAAGGAGAAGTGGAGCAAAAGAAGGGAAGAAAAGCAGGAAGGCAACTAGTTATCCTGAGCCCCTGGTTCCCGTAAAACCATTAGGAAAATGCAGAATGTGAAATAGGCCTTGGAAAGACCACAATCCTAGGAGTCCCAGGATCTGCCAGGTTCCAGGTTCCCAGGTTCTAATCCCAGCTGCACTACTCGTCTGCTATGTGATCTTGGGCAAATCACTTCACTTCCTCTATACCTCAGATTCCCCATCTGTAAAATGGGGATTGAAATCCTTTTCCCTCCTATATAGACTGTGATCCCTCTGTGGGACACAGGGACAACCCCCAGTCTGATTAAATTGTGTCACCTTCAGCACTTAGTACAGTGCCTGACGTAGAGTAAGCACTTAGCAAGGGTTATTATTATTATTATTATTATTATTATCATTATTATTATTATTATTACTACTACTACTATTCCAAGTGTTTGGTGCAGTGTTCTGCACACCGTAGACTAGAAGCTCCTGGAGGGCAGTGAATATACCTACCTATTCTATTGGACTCTCTCCAGATCAATAATAATAATAATGCTTGTTTATTAATCAGTTGCCCGTGCGAAGTTGCTGTGTAAAAATATGCATGGAGCCCATTAAAAGGGGTGGTCTCCTTGTTAGTAGAGTTATTATCAGGGGAAGCATTTTAGGCAAAGTGTCAATATTGAACCCTAGAAAGTACATTTAGTACCCTAATAATTTTAGGAAACATCTTCACATTTGGAACGAATCTTTATGATGTTGGAATCGAATATAGGAAAGGCGATGGGTGGGCATGCAACCAAAATATAATAATAATAATTGTGGTATTTGTCAAGTGCTTAGTATGTACCAGGCATTACACGAGAGAAGCAGCGTGGCTCAGTGGAAAGAGCCCGGGCTTTGGAGTCAGAGATCAGGGGTTCAAATCCCGGCTCTGCCAATTGTCAGCTGTGTGACTTTGGACAAGTCACTTAACTTCTCTTGGCCTCAGTTACCTCATCTGTAAAATGGGGATGAAGACTGTGAGCCCCCTGTGGGACAACCTGATCATCTTGTAACCTCCCCAGAGCTTAGAACAGTGCTTTGCACATAGTAAGCACTTAATAAATGCCATTATTATTATTATTGTTATTATTCACTCATTCATTCAATCGTATTTATTGAGCGCTTACTGTGTGCAGAGCACTGTACTAAGCGCTTGGGAAGTACAAGTTGGCAACATATAGAGACGGCCCCTACCCAACAGCGGGCTCACAGTCTAGAAGGGGGAGACAGACAAGAAAACAAAACATATTAACAAAATAAAATAAATAGAATAAATATGTACAAATAAAATAAATAAATAAATAGAGCGCTTACTGTGTGCAGAGCACTGTACTAAGCTCTTGGGAAGTACAAGTTGGCAACATATAGAGACGGTCCCTACCCAACAGCGGGCTCACAGTCTAGAAGGGGGAGACAGACAAGAAAACAAAACATATTAACAAAATAAAATAAATAGAATAAATATGTACAAATAAAATAAGTAAATAAATAGAGTGCTTGCTGTGTGCAGAGCACTATACCAAGCGCTTGGGAAGTACAAGTTGGCAACATCTAGAGAGGGTCCCTACCCAACAACGGGCTCACAGTCTAGAAGGGGGAGACAGACAACAAAACAAAACATATTACCAAAATAAAATAAATAGAATAAATATGTACAAGTAAAATAAATAAGTAAATAGAGTAATAAATATGTACAAATATATATACATATATATATAATAATAATATTATTATTATTACTTATTACTAAGCACTAGGTGGGGGGTTGAACAAGGTCCCTGTCCCACATGGGGCTCACATTCTAAAAGCCCATTTTACAGATGAGGTAAATTAGGCCCAGAGAAGTGCAGTGACTTCCCCAAAGTCACATATCAGACCAGGGCAGAGCCGCGTCCATCTGAGTCCCAGGCCCGTGCTTTATCCACTAGGCCATGATAAGATGCATGCCCTACATATGTACAGGGGGTCACCGTGGCTCAGTGGAAAGAGCCCGGGCTTTGGAGTCAGAGGTCATGGGTTCGAATTGCGACTCCGCCACCTGTCTGCTGTGTGACCTTGGGCAAGTCACTTCACTTCTCTGAGCCTCAGTTATCTCATCTGTAATATGGGGATTAAGACTGTGAGCCCCACGTGGGACAACTTGATCACCTTGTATCCCCACCCCCAGCGCTTAGAACAGTGCTCTGCACATAGTAAGCGCTTAACAAATGCCATCATTATTATTATTATTATTATTATTATTATTATTATTATTATTATTATTACATAAGAATGGAAGTAGCTGGGATGTGTTGAGATATTATGGATTAGACTATCCAGGGTTTGCTGTTTAAGGCAAATGATGAATAATTCCTTATTTAAAGCCAGGCATGCAAGGTAAGAGGTGGAGTGTTTCTGGCCCAGGCCTAGCCTAGTCAGAGACTTAGAGACAACAGGTGAGGGAGAACATTCATTCATTCATTCATTCATTCATTCATTAAATCGTATTTATTGAGCACTTACTGTGTGCAGAGCACTGTTCTAAGCGCTTGGGAAGTACAGGTTGGCAACATGTAGAGACGGTCCCTACCCAACAGTGGGCTCACAGTCTAGAAGAGGGAGACGGACAACAAAACACATTAACAAAATAAAATAAATAGAATAAATATGTACAAATAAAATAAATAAATAAATAGAGTAATAAATACATACAAACATATATACATAATGTGTTACCCTGGTATACCTAGCTCAGAGAAGGTCATGGGTTCTAATCCCTGCTCTGCCACTTGTCTCCTGTTTGACCACCATGGCTCAGTGGAAAGAGCCCGGGCTTGGGGGTCAGAGGTCATGGGTTCAAATCCCGGCTCCACCGCCTGTCTGCTGTGTGACTTTGGGCAAGTCACTTCACTTCTCTGTGCCTCACTTACCTCATCTGTAAAACGAGGATTAAGACTGTGAGCCCCACGTGGGACAACCTGATCACCTTGTATCCTCCCCAGTGCTTAGAACAGTGCTGTGCACATAGTAAGCGCTTAACAAATACCAAAATTATTATGATTATTATTATTATTATTCTCTGTGCTCAGTTACCTCATCTGTAAAATGGGGGGTTGAGACCGTGAGCTCCACGTGGGACAAGGGGCTGTGTCCAACCCAGTCTGCTTGGCTCAGTGGAAAGAGCATGGGCTTTGGAGTCAGCGGTCATGGGTTCAAATCCCAGCTCTGCCAATTGTCAGCTGTGTGACTTTGGGCAAGTCACTTGACTTCTCTGTGCCTGAGTTGCCTCCTCTGTAAAATGGGGATTAAGACTGGAGCCCCCCGTGGGAGAACCTGATCACCTTGTATCTTCCCCAGCGCTTAGAACAGTGCTTTGCACATAGTAAGCGCTTAATAAATGCCACCATTATCATTATTATCCCTCCCAGCGCTCAGTACAGCGCATGGAACATAGTAAGCACTTAGCAAATGCCATAATTATTATTATTAATACGGGTAAAGGCCTTGAACCTTTAGATTGAACCTCGAGGGTGTGCCACGGTGAAAGAAGTGGGTTCAGGCGGGGGATAACGAACAGAACTGTGGATTGGCAGCCCAGGATAGGGGAATGGAAACCCGAGGGGGAGCATGATTTCATCAGAAAGCGAGTATTCCCGGCATGGAATTTCTGAGCCGTGGCCATTGATGGAGCTGCTTTAGAGGAAGGAAAAGCGGATGGGACTCAGGCGTACTCAGTCGGACGTGAATCGCAGCAAAACAGAAATCTTATTGAACAGCTTGTCGTCTTCATTTCGGGGCTGCCTTCAGGTGACGTTCCCAGAGTGTGTCAGATGGATGACCATCGAGTTTGACCCTCAGTGTGGCACTGCCCAAGCGGAAGATGTTCTGCGGCTGCTGATTCCCGTGAGAACCGTGCAGGGCTCCGGATTCGGACCAAAGTTGATATCCGTTCATGAAAACCTTAATTCGTGGATAGAACTGAAGAAATTTTCCGGATCTTCCGGCTGGCCGACTATGGTCTTGGTGTTACCAGGTGATTTTGTTGTCGTTAACTTGGTGGAATTCTGTGGGAAGGGGCCACTTCGGGTAGTGAAGCGTCCCATCGTCCCCATAGTGAAACATGTAAACTTAGCTCTAGACTGTAATCTTGTTGTGGGCAGAGAATGTGTCTGTTTATTGTTATATTGTAGTCTCCCAAGTGCTTAGTGGAGTGCTTTGCACACAGTAAGTGCTCAATAAATACGATCAAATGAGTGCATGAATTTCAAAGCAATGAACAGGAAAGATTGAATGGACATCAGCTTGAACATCTCAAAACAGTGCTCAAGCGCTTAGTACAGTGCTCTGCACACAGTAAGCACTCAATAAATATGATTGATGATGAAGTATACCTCACCACTTTTGCCCTTTCTTAGTAATAGTAATAATAATAATAATGACATTTATTAAGTGCTTACTATGTGCAAAGCACTGTTCTAAGCGCTGGGGAGGATATAAGGTGATCAGGTTGTCCCATGTGGGGCTCACAGTCTTAATCCCCGCTTTGCAGATGAGGTAATTGAGGTCCAGAGAAGTGAAGTGACTTTCATTCATTCATTCAATCGTATTCATTGAGTGCTTACTGTGTGCAGAGCACTGTACTAAGCCCTTGGGAAGTACAAGTTGCCTGAAGTCACTTGCCTTGCCTGAAGTCACACAGCTGACAATTGGAGGAGCCGGGATCATCATCATCATCATCAATCGTATTTATTGAGCGCTTACTGTGTGCAGAGCACTGTACTAAGTGCTTGGGAAGTACAAATTGGCAACATATAGAGACAGTCCCTACCCAACAGTGGGCTCACAGTCTAAAAGGGGGAGACAGAGAACAAAACCAAACATACTAACAAAATAAAATAAATAGAATAGATATGTACAAGTAAAATAAATAAATAAATAAATAGGGTAATAAATATGTACAAACATATATACATATAAACAGGGATTTGAACCCATGACCTCCGACACCAAAGCCCGTGCTCTTTCCACTGAGCGAAGGCTGTAAAACAAGTTTTCATTACATAGTTTGGATATACCATGAATTCGGGAGTGTTCTCACAACAATAGGTGTTTTTTATTGAATATGTTGTTTTGATTGAATTGCCTACTCTGTGCTGAGCCCTGTACGAAGCTCTTGGAAGAATACAAGAGAGTTGGTAGATATGATCCCTGCTCTCAAGGAGCTTATTGTCTAATGGGGGAGACAGATGTTAAAATAAATACAGGTGAGGGAAGCAGTTGAGTGTAAGGGTATGTATATAGAAGTGCTGTGATAGCAATGGAAGTGTGTTCCATTAATTTTTTTGGCTATATCCTCACCCATCTCCCGCTGACTCTTCCTGTCCAAACCTCTCAAACAGATGGTGTGCACACAGCATCTGCACTTTATCTCCTCAAAAATTCGGTTTCCGCACATTTCACTACTCTCTCCAAGGCCACCAATGGCCTTCTCCTTGTCGAATCTAATGAACTCTACTTGGCCCCTATTCTCCTTGACCTCTCAGCTGCATCTGATGCTGCGGACCACACCGTTCTTCGGGAAGAGCTATTTAACCTGCTTTTCTGACACAGTCCTCTTCTGATTTTCCTCCTGCTTCTCTGGCTGATTTTTCTATTCTCTTTCACTGGCTCTGCCTCTCATTCCTAACTCTGAGTGTCCCTCAAGGATCAGTTCAGGGTCCCTTTCTAGTTTCAGCCTAGGAACAGCGAAGCCTAGCACTTAGAACATGCTTGGCACATAATAAGTGATTTATAAATGCCATCATTATTATTAAATCACAGGCCTCAGAGTCAGAGCACCTGACCTCTAATTCTGGCCTTACCACTTGTCTACTGTGTGACCTTGGGCAAATCACATCACTTCTGTGCCTCAGTTTTTTCAACTGCGAAACAGGGACTCCTTCCCTGTTCTCCCTCCTACTAAGACTGTAACCTAATTGTGATCCTCACCCAAATCAAAAGAGATATTTTATTATGTATCAGTTCACATAATTGTAGTTCCCTGATGTCTGATTTTCCCTTACTTAATAATAATAATAATGATGGCGCTTACTATGTGCAAAGCACTGTTCTAAACGCTGGGGAGGTTACAAGGTGATCAGGTTGTCCCACGGGGGGCTCACAATCTTGGTCCCCATTTTACAGGTGAGGGAACTGAGGCACAGAGAAGTCAAGTGACTTGCCCAAAGTCACACAGCTGATAATTGGCGGAGTCGGGATTTGAACCCATGACCTCTGACTCCAAAGCCCGGGCTGTTTTCCACTGAGCCACAGAAATCGTCTCTTCCTTCTCCAGTCCATACTTCAGTCTATCGCCTGGATCGTTTATGTGAAAAACCATTAGGTTCATATTCATTCATTCATTCATTCAGTTATATTTATTGAGCGCTTACTGTGTGCAGAGCACTGTGGAAAGTACAATTCGGCAACAAATAGAGACAATCCCTGAGCCATCGGCCTTTATACCATTCACGTTACTATTGATGGCATTGAAATAGGTATATTGCTTTTATTCAACTTAGCAGGAGCTGCTCTAAGAACAGTGGAATTTAACTGAAAATGGTAGCGTAGACAAAAGCCTCCAAGTTTTGTCCAGGTTTTTTATTTTTTTAAAGTTAAATTTAAAAACCCTCCATTGCTCTGTTCTAGTTTTCCCTCACAATTATCAGGAGTGTTTACCACCTTACCTCCTTCCCCTCCCCACAGCACCTGTATATATGTATATATGTTTGTACATATTTCATCATCATCATCAATCGTATTTATTGAGTGCTTACTATGTGCAGAGCACTGTACTAGGCGCTTGGGAAGTACAAGTTGGCAACATACAGAGACAGTCCCTACCCAACACTGGGCTCACAGTCTAAAAGGGGGAGACGGAGAAAAAAACCAAACATGCTAACAAAATAAAATAAATAGAATAGATATGTACAAGTAAGATAAATAAATAAATAAATAGAGTAATAAATATGTACAAACATATATACATATATACAGGTGCTGTGGGGAAGGGAAGGAGGTAAGATAGGGGGATGAGGGAGAGGAAGGAAGGGGCTCAGTCTGGGATATTTATTACTCTATTACTCTATTATTTATTTATTAATTATTTATTACTTATTTATTATTATTATATTATATGATATGTAGTAATATCTAATTATGTGTGCTATATAATATATAATTATATATAATATAATGTTATATATTTATTATTATATTATTTATTATTGCTTATTTATTATTTATTTATTATTATTTATCTTTATTACTCTATTTTGCTTGTACATATTTATTCTATTTATTTTATTTTGTTGATATGTTTTGTTTCATTGTCTGTCTCCCCCTTCTAGACTGTGAGCCCACTGTTGGGTAGGGACCGTCTCTAGATGTTGCCAACTTGTACTTCCCCAAGCGCTTAGTACAGTGCTCTGCACACAGTAAGCGCTCAGTAAATACCATTGATTGATTGATTGATTGAATAAATACAATTGAATGAATGAATGAATCCCGGCCCAACAACGGGCTCACAGTCTAGAAGGAGGGAAACAAGAAAGAACAAAATAAGTAAACCGGCATCAATTGCGTCAATATAAATAAATAGAATTATAGATATCCCCACTCCTCGAGAGCCTTTATGCCGTCACCTCCACATCAAGTAGAAACTTCTTGCCATCAGATTGAAGGCACCCGATCAGCTTTCTCCCATCTACCTTTCTCCCATCTCACTGAAATCCGTTCCTCTAATGCCCGCCTGCTCTCTGTACTGTGATCTCATCTGTCCGGTCACTGCCACGTTACCCAATCATCATCATCATCAGTCGTATTTATTGAGCGCTTACTATGTGCAGAGCACTGTACTAAGCGCTTGGGCAGTACAATGCCCTTCCTCAGGTCTGGATTATATCTGACTGTCCGACACGCTCGCCAAACCCTCATTCATTCATTCAATCGTACTTATCGAGCGCTTACTGTGTGCAGAGCACTGGACTAAGCGCTTGGGAAGTACAAGTTGGCAACATATAGAGACGGTCCCTACCCAACAGTGGGCTCCCCCTCCTAAAGTCACATCTCCTCCAAAAGGCCTCTCCTGACTAAATCCTTATTTCTCCCATCTGCCTCCCCTTCTGTGTCGACTAGGCACTTGGCCAGATGGTAGCAATAGTAGTAGTAGTTAAGCGCTTACTTTGTGCTAGGCACTGTACTAAGCGCTGGAGTGGACACAAGCAAATTGGGGTCCCTGTCCCACAGTCTTAATCCCCATTTTGCAGATGAGGTAACTGAGGCCCCAAGAAGTGAAATGACTTGCCCAAGGTCACATTTTCAAGCACTTTGATACCTTACGTAAATACCCTTATACCCTACTATTTCCCCTAGGCACAGTTCATTTTAATATCTGTCTCCCGCATTAGACTGTCCATTCCTTGTGGCTAGGGAACATTTCTGCCAACTCTTTTGTCTTGTACTCTCCCAAGCCCTTAGGACAGCGCTCTGCACATAGTGCGCCATTAATAATTGATTAATTGATCATCATTAATTGATTGATGAATTAAAAGGAAATTGAAGAATTAACAGTTGTATTTTTACAATTCAGTTGTCACTACTTCTTCCTAGGAAATGAGGCCCTCTTTTCATTGGAGACGGCATCTGACTATGTGAAAGACGAGAAGGCTTCCTTTTATGGTTTTAAGTGCTTCGCAATTGGATATGAATTTAGTCCTGGAGCCGATGAGGTGAGAGTGAATATTTATTTGGTAGTCACATTAAATTATTATCATTATTAATAATATTTAATATTTATTTATTTATTTTACTTGTGCATATCTATTCTATTTATTTTATTTTGTTAGTATGTTTGGTTTTTGTTCTCTGTCTCCCCCTTTTAATCAATCAATCAATCAATCAATCAATCGTATTTATTGAGCGCTTACTATGTGCAGAGCACTGTACTAAGCGCTTGGGAAGTACAAATTGGCATCACATAGAGACAGTCCCTACCCGATAGTGGGCTCACAGTCTAAAAGGGGGAGACAGAGAACAGAACCAAACATACCAACAAAATAAAATAAGTAGGATAGAAATGTACAAGTAAAATAAATAAATAAATAAATAAACAGAGTAATAAATATGTACAACCATATATACATATATACAGGTGCTGTGGGGACTGTCTCTATATGTTGCCAATTTGTACTTCCCAAGCGCTTAGTACAGTGCTCTGCACATAGTAAGCGCTCAATAAATACGATTGATGATGATGATGATGATTAAATTAGTCTGTTTTTCCTAAGGCGACGTTTAACTTGTTTTAATTTGTGAAGTGTATTCTGGCACTAGTAGTAGTTAATTAGTAGTAGTAGTAGTAGTCCCCCTTTTAGACTGTGAGCCCACTGTTGGGTAGGGACTGTCTCTGTATGTTGCCAATTTGTACTTCCCAAGCGCTTAGTACAGTGATCTGCACACAGTAAGCGCTCAATAAATACGATTGATGATGATAGTAGTTAATTAATTAATCAATGTTAATGTATTAATCAATGTTAGCATTGATTAAGTACTTTTTGTGTGCAGGGCACTGTTCTGAGCACTAGTGGTAGTAGTTGTTATGATAGCATTGATTAAGTACTTTGTGTGTGCAGAGCATTGTTCTAAGCACTAGTAGTAGTAGTTGTTATGATAGCATTGATTGACTCAGTGGAAAGAGCCCGGGCTTTGGAGTCAGAGGTCATGGGTTCAAATCCTGGCCCTCCACTTGTCAGCTGTGTGACTTTGGTCAAGTCACTTGACTTCTCTGGGCCTCAGTTTCCTCATCTGGAAAACGGGGATGAAGACTGCGAGCCCCCCGTGGGACAACCTGATCACCTTGTAACCTCCCCAGCGCTTTGCACATAGTAAGCACTTAATAAATGCCAGTATTATTATTATTAATTATTACTTTCTGTGTGCAGAGCACTGTTCTAAGCAATGGGAAAGAGTACGGAGGTGCGAATTAGGCCCGGACCCTTGAGGGGCTCGCAGTCTATGAATAAAAGTAGTGGAGAGGACTGCAGGTGGGATACTTCTTGGGCCATGAAACAATAAAATGTTGAAACAGCATAAAGTACAGGGACAGATACACAATACACAGAATAAAAACCAAAGTCAGTAGGGAGATGTGGCTAGAGGAGGAGAATCTCGCGCTCTTCACAGTTCAGAGTCCGTGACATACCCGTAGCCACAAAAACGGCTACTATAGCCACTCTCTACCCGAGGTTACATCATCATCATCATCAATCGTATTTATTGAGCGCTTACTGTGTGCAGAGCACTGTACTAAGCGCTTGGGAAGTACAAATTGGCCACATATAGAGACAGTCCCTACCCAACAGTGGGCTCACAGTCTAAAAGATGAAGTCTTTTACATGAAGTCTTGTGCTGCAGTTGCTGTTCTCTTTGCTGCAGCAGGCCAGAGGCAGTCACTTCAAGTTTGATCAGCTACAGTGCGGAAGGCGAAAGCATACAGGGCAGTGGCCCTAAAATTTCCAGATGCTTCATTTGGTTATGGTGGTGAAGAGGAGCTGAAAAGGCAGAACAGCAGGGGTTTTTTTGTTTTGTTTTTTTTAATGGCATTTATTAAGCGCTTACTATGTGCAAAGCACCGTTCTAAGCTCTGGGGAGGTTACAAGGTGATCAGGTTGTCCCACGGGGGGCTCACAGTCTTCATCCCCATTTTCCAGATGAGGTCACTGAAGCACAGAGAAGTGAAGTGACTTGCCCAAAGTCACCCAGCTGACAGTTGGCGGAGCCGGAATTTGAACCCATGACCTCTGACTCCAAAGCCCGGGCTCTTTCCGCTGAGCCACGCTGCTTCACCTGACCCAGTAGTCACTAAGCGTGACGGGGGGGGTAGTAGTTTTTCCATCAGCCACGATTTTGTGGGGGTGAGAGGGGGCACGCAGAGAAGCGAGGCCACGATTGCCGGATCATCATCATCATCATCATCAATCGTATTTATTGAGCGCTTACTATGTGCAGAGCACTGTACTAAGCGCTTGGGAAGTACAAATTGGCAACATCTAGAGACAGTCCCTACCCAACAGTGGGCTCACAGTCTAAAAATGTTTGTTTTTTAGACTGATGTTTGGTGATGTTTGGTTCTGCCGCAGGGGCGAAAGGCGGACAGATAATCTTTGGACCCATAGCACCATTGGCTTATGAAAACTTTTGTGTTGAAATGTTGCAAATGGGAATAATTTTTCCAATAGGAACAGTGATATACACGGAGACTAGTTTCCTGAACTGAGACCGAATACCCGATTTTTACCCAAATTATCCATAATTATGTTTGGAAATCAATTCTAGAAGATAAATATAGCTGCATTGGTGTATTTATATTGTAAATATGCTTAAACATAGAATAATAATTATGGTACCTGTTAAGCACTTATGACGTGCCAAGCACTGTTCTAAGCACTTGGGTAGATACAAGTGGCTCAGTGGAAAGACCACGGGCTTGGGAGTCAGAGGTCATGGGTTCTAATCCTCCCTCTGCCTCTTGTCAGCTGTGTGACTTTGGGCAAGTCACTCAGTTGCCTCATCTGTAAAATGGGGATTAAGACTGTCAACCCCATGTGGGACAACCTGATTACCTCATCCACCCCAGCGCTTAGAACAGTGCTTGGCACATAGTAAGCGCTTAACGAATACCAACATTAGTATTATTATTTGTACATATTTATTCTATTTATTTTATTTTGTTAATATGTTTTGTTTTGTTCTCTGTCTCCCCCTTCTAGACTGTGAGCCCACTGTTGGGTAGGGACCGTCTCTATATGTTGCCAACTTGTACTTCCCAAGCGCTTAGTACAGTGCTCTGCACGCAGTAAGTGCTCAATAAATACGATTGAATGAATGAATGAATCAGGTTCGACTCAGTCCCCATCCCACATGGGGCTCCACAGTCTCAATCCCCATTTTACAGGTGAGGGAACTGAGGCCCAGAGAAGTGAATTGGCTTGCTCAAGGTCACACAGCAGACTTGTGGCGGAGCCGGGATTAGAACCCAGCTCCTTCTGACTCTTGGGCCCATGCTGTAGCCACTAGGCCACGAGGAGAGTACAGTGGACGTGAAAGACAATCCCTACCCTAAGGAGCGTCGAAGTTCACGTGCCGTTCCTGTAAAAATCCAAGCTCTAATTCATATTTAATTCTGGGCAATCTTCTAAAATATTTTTCAGTAATGCTGTGGATTTAAAATGTAATGTAAGTGACTCTATTAAGAACCGGCAAAATTTTCATTGTTAGTAGTAAGTGGTGTGGAATCCTTAGAATGTAAGCCCCGTGTGGGACAAGGAACCTGATTAGCTTGTAACAACCCCAGAACTTAGAGAGTGCATGGCACATAATAAGCACTTAACAAACCACTGTTATTTACTGCATTATTTACTGAATGCTTACTGTGTGCAGTAATTTTCCCCTTTTAGACTGTGAGCCCACTGTTGGGTAGGGACTGTCTCTATATGTTGCCAACTTGTACTTCCCAAGCGCTTAGTACAGTGCTGTGCACACAGTAAGCGCTCAATAAATATGATTGATGATGATGCAGAGCACCGTACTAAGCGCTAGGAGAAAATACAAAGATGGAAGTTAGACATTGTCCCTGTCCCCAGTTACCATCTCCTCTTTGTAATTTCTAGGCACTTTCAGTGGTCTTTGTCAATCACTGGTATTTATTGAGCACTTCCTGTGTGCAGAGCACTGTACTGAGCGCCTGGGAGAGTACAGTACAACAGAATTGGCAGACATATTACCTCCCCTCGAGGTGTTCACAGTCTACTCTGTAGACACACCCGTTGTTACGCTTTCCTTTCACACCTTATAACTCCTGCGACCCATTCAATCTTGAAACCTCAAATACCATTACTTTGGGCAAGTCGTTTAACTTCTCTGTGCCTCAGTTCCCTCATCTGTAAAATAATAATAATAATAATAATGTTGGCATTTGTTAAGCGCTTACTATGTGCAAAGCACTGTTCTGAGCGCTGGGGGGGATACGAAGTGATGGGGATTAAGACTGTGAGCCCCCTGTGGAACAACCTGATCACCTTGTAACCTCCCCAGCGCTTAGAACAGTGCTTTGCACATAGTAAGTGCTTAACAAATACCATCATTATTATTATTATTATTATTATTACTCTCAGCTGGTTGTAAGCTTTCCTCCATAATCCTGTTTGACTGAGGTAGAAATATGGATCGGATTTTAAGCAGACTATGAAAAAACGAATCAACCCAAACGACAAGTCCAGGCATGTCGAAGTTAACCGTTTCTTTGCCTTTTTTAGGGGATCATTCAGCTGGAAAAAGAGTTGGCCAATTTAGGTGGCGTTTGTGCAGCAGCTTTGATGAAAAAGGATTTGGCCCTTCCAATTGGTGAGTCATTTTCAAGGCCTAACCAGTTTTTGTTTGCTGACTGTGTTGCCTGGAGCAGGCCCAAGGATTTCCAAAATTCTCCCGTTATATAATAATAATAATGGCATTTCTTAAGCGCTTACTAGGTGCAAAGCACTGTTCTAGTTACTTAAGTAACTAGTGGAGATATGCCACCTTCAGCACACAAGAATCCGACTGTTCTAGATTTCTGAACGAGCAAAGCAGCTCTCATGACTGAATGAAAATTACTGTCGTTTTAAACGATATGAGGACATAGTAACCATGTTTATGAACGGATGATCAATTCCTAAGAAAAGAGTCAACGATCAGAGTGAACGTGTAAATATTTACATTCTCCTAAACTATTTTGTGACTATTGATTAATTATTGTGGATAATTACAGCTAATTGAGTTAAATTGGGCTTGCTCTTTCTCAGCTGGAGACAATTAATCACTGGTTTTAGGGGGAAACCACAGTGATATATTGTTTTGTGTTTAATCACAATCTTGAGGTTTTAAATTGCTGTCTTTGAAATATCTGGCCCTGACCTTTAGCTGCTAGATTAGGCAAATCCACTTCAGTTTTTCTTCAAAATTGAAAACATTGGCAATGGATTTTACTTGAGTTGCATTGTGCATTTACATTATTTAATTTGAATAACAGGTAATGAATTAGAGGAAGATCTTGAAATTCTCGAAGAGGCCGCATTGCAGGTGAAGTAGGATATCTACTATTCTATGATAGTTTTCTCACAGTAATTTTCAAATGCTTTCATTGCAATTTGAGAAGAAGTGCTGAAATACCTATTTTTTTTACTAGGTTGTAATCTTTTTTCTTACCTCTCCCTGTATATTTGTTCTTGTTTTTTTTTTTTTATTCCCTCCTTCGGGTGTGAGTGCATTTTGTCATTTGCTTGTTTAATCTCATGGCTCTGCATTAAAAACAGTTTATTAGTGTTCTGTATTGTACTTTCAAAGTATACTTTATTTCTCCAGTAAGATTTGTTAGGTGTTCTTCTCAGATGCAATTTGTAAAACATCCCTTTTAAGAATTTCCAGCTCTTTCTATATGCTCTTGTGGATTAATTTTTTTAATGGTATTTATTAAGCACTTACTATGTGCAAAGCACTGTTCTAAGCGCTGAGGAGGATACAAGGTGATCAGGTTGTCCCACATGGGGCTCACAGACTTAATCCCCATTTTACAGATGAGGTAATTGAGGCACAGAGAAGTGAAGTGACTTGCCCAAAGTCACGATATTATTAATTTGTTTAATAAGGCCGAATGGATTCCATTCCTGCTTATGTCTTTTTTTTTCTTCTTCATTTTCCTATTTCTCTCTCTTGTAACTTTCCTTCTCCTTTTTGTGCTGAGCTTCTGCTTCCTTTGAAGAAGTGGTACTGACTCTCCCCATTTTCGGCCACTCTCCTTTTCCCTCACCTTTTCATAATAGTGATAATTTCAGTAATGGTGGTGTTTATTAGGGGCTTACTCTGTGCCAAGCACCGTTCTAAGGGCTGAGGTGGGCATGAGCTTAATCAGGTCCGACACAATCTCTGTCCCTTATTGAGTTCATGGTCAGAGGCTGGAGATCAGGTACTGGATCCCCATTTTACAGATGAAGAAACTGAGACCCAGAAAAGTTCAATGATTTGCCCAAAGTCACACAAGAGGCAGGTTGCAGAATTGGGATTAGAACCCAGATCGTCTTCCAAGGGACTATTGGCCTGGAAGCCCGGGACTTGAAATCCTTCCGTGAATATGTATTCCACCCACATGGACCTTGAGACAGTATGGTCAAAATTCAGGGCGTTGTGTCCAGCCTGGCTGCAGATATTCTTGGCATTTGCCGAGAGAAACCACCTAGATTAGAGAAGCAGCGTGGCTCAGTGGAAAGAGCCCAGGCTTGAGAGTCAGAGGTCGTGGGTTCTAATCCCGGCTCCGCCGCTTGTCAGCTGGGTGACTTTGGGCAAGTCACTTCACTTCTCTGTGCCTCAGTGACCTCATCTGTAAAATGGGTATCGAGACCATGAGCCCTATGTGGGACAGGGAAATCCAACCTGATTTGTTTGTATCTGCCCCAGCGCTCAATACAGTCCCTGGCACGTAGTAAGTGAGCCTCACATGGGACAACCTGATTACCCTGTATTCCTCCCCAGTGCTTAGAACAGTGCTTCGCACATAATAAGCACTTAACAAATGCCATTATTATTATTATTATTATTATTATTATTATCATTATTAGATTGGTTAGGCAGAGATAAACCTGAGCCCATGTAGCTGCATAGAGGCTGTGCATTAGAGAAGCAGCGTGGCTCAGTGGAAAAGAGCCCGGGCTTTGGAGTCAGAGGTCATGGGTTCAAACCCCGGCTCCACCAATTGTCAGCTGTGTGACTTTGGGCAAGTCACTTCACTTCTCTGGGCCTCAGTTACCTTATCTGGAAAATGGGGATTAAGACTGTGAGCCCCACGTGGGACACCTGATCACCTTGTAACCTCCCTAGCGCTTAGAACAGTGCTTTGCATATAGTAAGCGCTTAATAAATGCCATCATTATTATTATTATTATTATCAACAACAGAAATTCCCCAGAGTGAAAAGGCATTGTACTGCCGATGATCTGTAAAATGGGGGTGAAATACCTGTTCTCCCTCTCACTGTGAGCCCCTTATGAGACAGGGACCGTGTCTGACCTGACTGTCTTGTACCTACCCAGGCACTTAGTACAGTGTGTGGCACAAACTAACAAATTCCACAATTATGATTATTTATGATTATTAGTAGTAGTAATAGTATTGTGTGCAGAACACTGTGCTAAGTAGGGAAACAGGGTGACCTAGTGGGTAGGGCATGGGTTCTACTCCTGGTTCTGCCACATGCCTGCTGTGTGACCTTGGGCAAGTCACTTTACTTCTCTGTGCCTCAGTTACAATGACCTCCTGCTTGCCAAATCCACGGCTCATACTCTATCCTAATCCTCCTCAACCTCTCGGCTGCCTTCAACACTGTGGACCACCCCCTTCTCCTCAACACGCTATCCAACCTTGGCTTCACAGACTCCGTCCTCTCCTGGTTCTCCTCTTATTTCTCCGGTCGTTCATTCTCAGTCTCTTTTGCAGGCTCCTCCTCCCCCTCCCATCCCCTTACTATAGGGGTTCCTCGAGGTTCAGTTCTTTGTCCCCTTCTGTTCTCGATCTACACTCAGTCCCTTGGTGACCTCATTCGCTCCCACGGCTTCAACTATCATCTCTACGCTGATGACACCCAGATCTCCATCTCTGCCCCTGCTCTCTCTCCCTCCCTCCAGGCTTACATCTCCTCCTGCCTTCAGGACATCTCCATCTGGATGTCTACCCGCCACCTAAAACTCAACATGTCCAATACTGAACTCCTTGTCTTCCCTCCCAAACCCTGCCCTCTCCCTGACTTTCCCATCACTGTTGACGACACTACCATCCTTCCCGTCTCACAAGCCTGCAACCTTGGTGTCATCCTCGACTCCTCTGTCTCGTTCACCCCTCACATCCAAGCCGTCACCAAAACCTGCCAGTCTCAGCTCCGCAACATTGCCAAGATCCGCCCTTTCCTCTCCATCCAAACCGCTCCCCTGCTCGTTCAAGCTCTCATCCTGTCCCGTCTGGATTACTGTATCAGCCTCCTCTCCGATCTCCCATCCTCCTGTCTCTCCCCACTTCAGTCCATACTTCACGCCGCTGCCCGGATTGTCTTTGTCCAGAAACGCTCTGGGCATGTTACTCCCCTCCTCAAAAATCTCCAGTGGCTACCAATCAATCTGTGCATCAGGCAGAAACTCCTCACCCTGGGCTTCAAGGCTGTCCATCCATCCCCTCGCCCCCTCCTACCTCACCTCCCTTCTCTCCTTCTCCAGCCCAGCCCACACCCTCCGCTCCTCAGCTGCTAATCTCCTCACCGGGCCTCGTTCTCGCCTGTCCCACCATCGGCCCACGTCATCCCCCGGGCCTGGAATGCCCTCCCTCTGCCCATCCACCAAGCTCGCTCTCTTCCTCCCTTCAAGGCCCTACTGAGAGCTCACCTTCTCCAGGAGGCCTTCCCAGACTGAGCCCCCTCCTTCCTCTCCCCCTCCTCCTGCTCTCCATCCACCCCACCTTATCTCCTTCCCTTCCCCACAGCACCTTTATATATGTATATATGTTTGTACGTATTTATTACTCTATTTATTTATTTTACTTGTTCATGTTTATTCTACTTATTTTATTTTGTTAATATGTTTTGTTTGGTTGTCTGTCTCCCCCTTCTAGACTGTGAGCCCACTGTTGGGTAGGGACCGTCTCTATATGTTGCCGACTTGTACTTCCCAAGCGCTTAGTACAGTGCTCTGCACACAGTAAGCACTCAATAAATACGATTGAGTGAATGAATCTGTAAAATGGGATTCGAGACCATGAGCCCTATGTGGGACGGGGGAGGAGCATGGCTTAGTGGAAAGAGCACAGGCTTGGGAGTCAGAGGTCATGGGTTCTAATCTCAGCTCTGCTACTTGTCTGCTGTGTGACCTTAGGCAAGTCACTTAACTTCTCTGTGCCTCAGTTACCTCATCTGTAAAATGGGGATTGAGACTGTGAGCCCAACGTGGGACAACCTGATTACCTTGTATTTACCCCAGCACTTAGAACAGTGCTTGGCATATAACAAATGCCATAATTATTATTAGTAGTACAGGGAAATCCAACCCGATTTGCTTGTATCTGCCCCAGCGCTCAATACAGTGCCTAGCCCAAAGTGAGTGCTTAAAAAAATACCATAATTATTATTATCATTATTATTACCTGTGCTGATCTCAGTGTGCCCAGAAGGGAAACGGGGCCTTCCTCTTCTAGACTGTAAACTTGTCGTAGACGGGAAACGTGTCTACTGACTCTGTTGTAGTCTACTCTCCCAAGCCCTCAGTACAGTGAGCACTCAATAAATACCATTCATTCATTCAATCGTATTTATTAAGTGTTCGTTGTTTAATCGATCGATGGGGCAATAGCCGGAAAGCATAGTGGGTTGAAGCTTGTGGAGGATTTAGGATAGGGGATACATGGGCATGTTGGAAAGCAGTGGGAAAGGAGCCACTGAAGAGTATGGGGTTAAAATTGGCAGTTGCAGGGGAGGAAGGGAGGAGCAAGTGTTTTAATAAGGGGCGGAGGGGGGAGGTCTGAGGAGCCAACCAAGGGAGATCGATTAAGAAATTGCCAGAACATCAGGATCAAATAGTCTTTTCAGAAGGCAGTCTAGTGTATTTTAGCACTGTCACAGAGATTAATCCATAATCTGCATAATTTTAGTCCCTCATACACTAATCCCTGCCCAGTTACCATTAGCCCCTTCCTCTCCCCCCTCCATCCCCCCCATCTTACCTCCTTCCCTTCCCCACAGCACCTGCTTATATGTATATATGTTTGTACATATTTATTACTCTAGTTATTTATTTATCTTACTTGTACATATCTATTCTATTTATTTTATTTTGTTAGTATGTTTGGTTTTGTTCTCTGTCTCCCCCTTTTAGACTGTGAGCCCACTGTTGGGTCGGGACTGTCTCTGTATGTTGCCAACTTGGACTTTCCAAGCACTTAGTACAGTAAGCACTCAATAAATATGATTGAATGATTGATTGATCTCCCTACAGAATGATAGTTTTTTTTGTCTATTTTTTTTTTTCATTTTACCAAACAGGTGTGCAAAACGCACTCGGGCATTCTCGGGAAAGGTTTAGCACTGTCTCACTCTCCAACAATATTGGAGGCTCTTGAAGGGAGTTTGCCACTCCAGATCCAAAGCAACGAACAGTCCTTTTTGGAAGATTTCATCGCTTGCGTTCCGGGATCGAGTGGTGGGCGACTGGCAAGGTAAGGTGGTCGTTTATGAGCAGAACTTACTAGCCGTTTCGCGTTTGTTGTCCTCCTCACGGATAGTGATGGACTATTCCATGCCATTTAAGCATATTTGATTTTCATGTACTAGATAAATGCGGTTTGGCCAAAAACATTATTGGCTCTGCAGAATTCTTTGCCTAACTTTGTAACGCTGTCTGTTGTTGAGATCACGTTGTAGCAGGAGCCCCAAACAATCTGCTGGCTGATTAGTTCCCTCCAAATTACGTGAGGCATCAACTTAAATTATGTATTTTAAGATTCACAAGAGTTTGAAGTCTTACTATATTGGATAAAAACACCAAAATTACTTCTCGAGGAGTGTATGTACCAACTCCACCACTTATTAATCCCAGCTCCGCCACTTGTGTGTTGTGTGACCTTGGGCAAATCACTTCATCATCATCATCATCATCAATTGTATTTATTGATCGCTTACTGTGTGCAGAGCACTGTACTAAGCACTTGGGAAGTACAAGTTGGCAACATATAGAGACAGTCCCTACCCAGCAGTGGGCTCACAGTTTAAAAGGGGGTGACAGAACAAAACCAAACATACTAACAAAATAAAATAAATAGAATAGATATGTACAAGTAAAATAAATAAAGAGTAATAAATATGTACAAACATATACACTCACTTCTCTGGGCCTCAGTTCCTTCATCTGTAAAATGGGGATTAAGACTGTGAGCCCCACGTGGGGAACCTGATTACTTTGTATCTACCCCAGTGCTTCAAACAGTGCTTGGCACATAGTAAGTGTGTAACAAATGCCATAATAATAATTATTATTAGTATTACTATTATTGTACGCTCCCAAGTGCTTAGTATAGTGTTCAGCACACAATAATAATAATAATAATGACATTTATTAAGCGCTTACTATGTGCAAAGCACTGCTGTAAGCACTGGTGGCACTCAGTAAATGCAATGGGTTGTTTCTCAGGATTTAATTGTGTTTTCTTGGTATATATAGTGAAAAACATTCAGTGGATTCTGATGTTAAATAATTTCTGCAAAGATGCACCAGTAAAAAAAGGAACAAACAGTGTTGTAGTGAAACAGCCATTTTTCTTATAACACAGAATCTGTGCTGTTGCAGAACCTCTTATGTGTAACTGCCTCTCCGGCCGCACTGTCACATGGTATCCAGATGGATGTGTGTTGTTGAAACAGTGTTCCCGATATCTTTTTATTTCTGTGTTATATGTAAAGTGCCTACTATGTGCCAGGGGCTGTACTGAGCTTTGGTGCAGATAGAGGCTGATCAGGTGGGACCCAGTCCATGTCCCACATGGGATTTAATCCCTATTTTACAGATAAGGGAACTGAGGCACAGACAAGTGAAATGACTTGCCCAGGGTCACCCAGCAAGTAGCGGTGGAGCTGAGATTGGAACCCAGGCCCTCTGACTTCCAGGCTCAAGCTCTTTCCACTGTGCCACACTGCTTCCCTTGGGCACATTTTATCTAAAATGTGTAGCGAAAACACGATTTATAGAAGAACTCATTTTTCAGCTCTTGTTCGTTCATTCATTCATTCAGTCGTATTTATTGAGCGCTTACTGCGTGCAGAGCACTGTACTAAGCGCATGGGAAGTACAAGTTGGCAACATGTAGAGACGGTCCCTACCCAACAACGGGCTCACAGTCTAGAAGGGGGAGACAGACAACAAAACAAAACATGTGGACGGGTGTCAAGTCATCAGAATAAATAGAAATAAAGCTAGACGCACATCATTAACAAATAAATAGGATAGCTTGTGTTTCATTTTCAGATTTTATTCGAATGTCCGTAAAAGCTCCTTAATGAAATAATCAAATGTCTTCACTTTGCCGTAGGTGGCTTCAGCCGGACTCATTTGCCGATCCTCAGAAAACAGCGCTGATCCTCAATAAGGACGATATCCGCTGTGGCTGGCCCACCACCATTACGGTGCAAACGAAAGATCAGTATGGAGAGGCCGTTCATGTTCCGAATATGAAGGTACTTGCTTCTGTACAGAAATTGGTCTCGATTTTCAAGCATCAAGACAAGTCGTCCTAACTCAACATTATTTATTAAGCGCTTACTTCCGTGCCAAGCACCATTCTAAGCGCCGCAGTAGATACAAAGTAATCAGGTTGTCCCACGTGTGGGGCTCACAGTCTTAATCCCCGTTTTTTAGATGAGGCCCAGAGAAGTGAAGTGACTTGCCCAAAGTCACACAGCTGACAAGTGGCGGAGCCGGGATTAGAACCCACGACCTCTGACTCCCAAGCCCGGGCTCTTTCCAATAAGCCACGCTGCTTCTAAATGACCTACGGCAAAGAACGTTTGACTCGCTTTCCGTCTGATGGATAACTCTGAGTCAAAGTAGCCAACTTTTAGCAGACTGACCGGTTCTTTACTTTTAACTGGGTTTCTTGGGGTTTTTTGCTTTAATAGGTGGAGGTAAAGGCTGTCCCCGTTTCTCAGAAAAAAACATCTTTGCAGCAAGAACAAGTGAAGAAGCTTCAGAGGATTCCTGGCAGTCCCTCAACGACTGCGCCTTCCTCCAACACGGATCTGACCTTTGGAGGGCTTGCATCTCCAAAGCTTGATGCTTCTTATGAGCCAATGATAGTGAAGGAGGCCCGCTATATTGCCATTACAATGATGAAGGTAATTTTGTTGTGTTTTTGTTTTTTTTTTGTCCTTTAATGGTATTCGTCAAGCGCTCACTCTGTGACAAGCACTGTTTTAATCGCTGGGGCAGATAGAAATTTATCAGGATGGACGTAGTCCTTTTCCCACATGCGGCTCACAGCCTAAATTGGAGGAGGAGGATAATAATAATAATAATAGTGATGATGGCATTTATTAAGCGCTTACTATGTGCAGAGCACTGTTCTAAGCTCTGGGGAGTTACAAGGTGATCAGGTTGTCCCACTGGGGGGCTCACAGTCTTAATCCCCATGATGATGATGATGGCATTTATTAAGCGCTTACTATATGTGCAAAGCACTGTTCTAAGCGCTGGGGGGATACAAAGTGATGAGGTTGTCCCACGTGGGGCTCACAGTCTTCATCCCCATTTTACAGATGAGGTCACTAAGGCACAGAGAAGTGAAGTGACTTGCCCAAAGTCACACAGCTGACAATTGGCAGAGCCGGGTTTTGAACTGGCGACCTCTGATTCCAAAGCCCAGGCTCTTTCCACTGAGCCAAGCTGCTTCTCATGGGGATTTAATCCCCATTTTACAGATGAGGTCACTAAGGCACAGAGAAGTGAAGTGACTTGCCCACAGTCACACAGCTGACAATTGGCAGAGCCGGGATTTGAACCGGCGACCTCTGACTCCAAAGCCTAGGCTCTTTCCTCTGAGCCACGCTGCTTCTCATGGGGATTTAATCCCCATTTTACAGATGTGGTAACTGAGAGCCAGAGAAGTTAAGGGACTCATCCAAAGTCACACAACAGTTGCTTTCATGTGACAAGACCAACTTCATCACCTGTGAGGTTGGAAATAATACTGGAACTACTTCAGGGGAGAAGCAGCGTGGCTCAGTGGAAAGAGCACGGGCTTTGGAGTCGGAGGTCATGGGTTCAAATCCTGGCTCCGCCACATGTCTGCTGTGTGACCTTGGGCAAGTCACTTAACTTCTCTGAGCCTCGGTGACCTCATCTGTAAAATGAGGATTAAGACTGTGAGCCCCACGTGGGACAACTTGATCCCATTGTATCCCCCCAGCGCTTAGAACAGTGCTTTGCACATAGTAAGCGCTTAACAAATACCATCATTATTATTATTATTATTATAAGTCTAGATTGTAAGCTAGTGGTTTGCAGGGAATGTTTATTGTTATTTTGTGGTCTCCCAAGCGCATAGAACTGGGCTCTGCACGTAGTAAGTGCTCAGTAAATATGATTGAATGCATGAGTGAATGGAGTGGAAAAAATTATTTGCGTATCTTTGGTGTCGTTCCATTCCCTGTTGTTAGTAATCTTGTCTTGCCATTTGATGTTGAGTATAGCTTGTTGGTGATCCTGCTGAAACTGTTCAAGAAACTGAATGTCTCTTAGGTGGTAAGTCGAGGACTCATAAAAAATGTACAAGATTGGACACCATGCCATGTTATAGTTCTTCATCCGGCACCTCATTCTGGCCAAATTCTGTGGACCAGCATCCGAAAAGCCGTGCCCACCTGTTTCCTACTTCTCTGTTTAGGCAGGCATTCTAGGATCTTGTACTGCAGAATTGCATGCCAATATCAAGTTCTGCGTTGTCGATGAAACTTTGGAAAAGGCCTTGCGAAATCTGCAGAGCAGTTCAGAGTCGTTTGAGTGCATTCTTGCGGGAACACCTCAAGAATCATAGTTCCGCCCACACTTTTGAGGCTCATCATTACCTTTTAGTTGGAAGAATTCACAGTGGAGCAGAAACATACTGTAGCTCCAGCTCATACGTCTTTCGTATCCTCAGAGAGGCCTGAAATACGCTAAACAGGACCTGGTGTAAAATAGTCTGCCTTTACTCTGATAACATGGATAGAGATCCAGACAAGGCACTTTCCACGGTATTTTGACCAACCGCATTTTTGCGGACTAGCCTAAGGATCTAGTGATCTTCTTGGGGCGGTCATATTTGTTCAGCATTTGCCAGAATCCAGATCTAGTACTAAAGCCAAGTGTACTGATGTGCAGTGTTTGTCTCCCCAGCTAAATTGTAAGCTCCTTGCAGCCAAGGATAATGTCTACTATTTCCAAACGATGTTTAACTCTATCATACTCTCCCAAATGTTTAATATAGTGCTTTGCACAGAGTGAGTATTCAGGAAATACTATTGATTGAAAACTCCCCCTCACTCCAGATATTTTCTGATATTTTCTAATATTTTCCAGATATTTTCTCTATTTATTTAATTTATTTATTTAATTTGTACATATCTATTCTATTTATTTTATTTTGTTAGTATGTTTGGTCTTGTTCTCTGTCTCCCCCTTTTAGACTGTGAGCCCACTGGTGGGTAGGGACTGTCTCTATATGTTGCCAATTTGTACTTCCCAAGCGCTTAGTACAGTGCTCTGCACATAGTAAGCGCTCAATAAATATGATGATGATGATGATGATATTTTCATAGACTTTTAAATCATCGTCATCTTGGTCCACACCCCCCGTGCCCCAGAATCTCCTCAGACTTCCAAGTTAGGGAACAGCTAAGAGGTTTACGTTTGAGAAAAATGAAGAGTATTGTTATGTTTCGACTTAAATGCTACAGTATTTCTGGGTACCTTACTTGAATTTTAGAAACTGAATTGCAAAATTTATTCAGTTCATTATTAGTGCCTAACAAAGAATTATGAAGACAGCAGTGAATGATATTTGGAACCGTTTCATTGGCTGCCATTTGAAATGTTGGGTATTCTAGTTTCTTTAGGTGTGAAATTTTAGAGTGGGAGTTTATTTCCAAATTGATATTTGTATATTTGTGATTTTTATTGTTTCTTCCTTTGTTAACCCCCCCAGATACAAGGTAATTACTGATCAAAGGCTCAGCGTAGATTTAATTGATTTCAAGATATTTCCTCACTTTATAGGTTTATGAAAATTATTCATTCGAAGAGCTGCGTTTTGCATCACCGACTCCTAAAAGGTAAGACCGTGTTGAACCTTCAGTAAGACATTTTAATTGGCAACTTATTCATCAGTTTATTGTTTTATCAAAGGAGTGTTTGTAGCCAGCCTCGAGACTCCAAATACTACTGCTTATTTAATAATAACAATAGTAATGATGGTATTTGTTAAGTGCTTACTATGTGCAAAGCACTGTTCTAAGCGCTGGGGAGGTTACAAGGTGATCAGGTTGTCCCATGAGGGGCTCACAGTCTTAATCCCCATTTTACAGATGGGGGAACTGAGGCACAGAGAAGTTAAGTGACTTGCCCAAAGTCACACAGCTGACAGTTGGCGGAGCTGGGATTTGAACCCATGACCTCTGACTCCAAAGCCTGTGCTCTTTCCACTGAGCCACTCTGTATTTGCGGCCATAACATCTAGTTTGTATGAAGTAAAGAAGAAATTAGTGTGAAGTAATTTTTGCCTTTTGTATGTATTCTTCTGCTCTAATCTTGCCCAGTCTGAATTCTTCAGTGCTTTGAACAGTGCTTTGCACATAGTAAGCGCTTAATAAGTGCCGTCATTATCATTATTACCATATAGCTAGGGAAATGTTGCTTATATTGTCCCTGCCATTTCCATAGTGCAGAGAACAGTATTTCTCCAAGAAGCTTGGCATGCTGATATAAGGTCTGTTATAATCAGTTAAACCAGGGTAATATGGTGGAAAAAAGGAATAAAAAAGGATAAAGCCCCTGGATATCATAAACATCACTTTTTGAATTATATTTCGTATTTATATTTGATTTCTTGGCTTTTAAGTATATCTGTGAGTATTGAAATGCTTAACAAACATTTCTAGAATTTTTTTTAATCTAACGTTTGAAAAACGGTTTGCTTCTTTTCAGACCCAGTGAGAATATGTTGATCAGAGTCAACAATGATGGCACTTACTGTGCAAACTGGACTCCAGGAGCCATCGGCCTTTACACCATTCACGTTACTATTGATGGCATTGAAATAGGTATATTGTTTTTATTCAACTTAGCGGGAGCTGCTCTAAGAACAGTGGAATTTAACTGAAAATGGTAGTGTAGACAAAAATCCTCCAAGTTTTGGCCAGGTTTTTTTTTTTAAGTTAAATTTAAAAATCCTCCATTGCTCTGTTCTAGTTTTCCCTCACAATAGACAGGAATCAATCAATAAATAAATAAATCGTATTTATTGAGCGCTTACTGTGTGCAGAGCACTGTACTAAGCGCTTGGGAAATACAAGTTGGCAACATATAGAGACAGTCCCTACCCAACAGTGGGCTCACAGTCTAGAATGTTTACCACCTTACCTCCTTCCCCTCCCCACAGCACCTGTATATATGTATATGTGTTTGTACATATTTATTACTCTATTTTACTTGTATATATTTATTCTATTTATTTTATTTTGTTAGTATGTTTTGTTTTGTTGTCTGTCTCCCCCTTCTAGACCGTGAGCCCACTGTTGGGTAGGGACCGTCTCTATATGTTGCCAACTTGGACTTCCCAAGTGCTTAGTACAGTGCTCTGCACACAATAAGCGCTCAGTAAATACGATTGAATGAATGAATGTAGATATTGACGACGGAGGCCAGTGGTAAGAGCACGGAAAAAACTGGGTTCACCAAGGCAGAGGTAGAATCACATTTAAGAAAAAACTCTGTCCCTTGAAAATTTAAAGCACCAAAAATCCAGTGTGTACAGTGGCAAAGGGACGATGAATATCTTAAAAAAACATCAGCCAAAGGAGAGATCTGGTCCACGTATGCATGGTTACTAAAAAGAATGCCTGTAGATATTAAATTAGATTATAAATTCCTTGTGGGCAGGGAACTCTTTGGCTTCTGTTCTTTTCCAAGCACTTAGTGGTGTTCTTGGGCCTCAAAAGGTGCTAAAGACATGCCTTTGATTAACCTTTTGATAGGACTCACGCTTTTAGTCCCCATTTTGCAGATGAGGTAACCGAGGCCCAAAAGGGATTTGATCAAGAACGCATGGTGGACATATGGTAGAACTGGGAGTGGAACCTGATGCCCCTTCAGCACTGGGAAAGACCAGGGAAGAGCCTCCTGTTGCAGCCCGCAACACTGGGAATGGCAGTGGAGGCACCGTTACCCTTTGTGCATTGAAAACAGCACGGCAAGAGTGGCTAGAGCACGGGCCGCCTGGGAGTCAGAAGGTCATGGGTTCAAATCCCAGCCCTGCCACTTGCTTGCTGTGTGACCCTGGGCAAGTCACGTCACCTTTCTGGGCCTCGGTTACCTCATCTGTAAAATGGGGATTAAGACTGTGAATTCCATGTGAGACAGGGACTGTGGCCAACCCTCCTCCAGGAGGCCTTCCCAGACTGAGCCCCCTCCCCATCCCCCTGCATTACCTCCTTCCCCTCCCCACAGCACCTGTATATATGTATATATGTTTGTGCATATTTATTACTCTATTTTATTTGTACATATTTATTCTATTTACTTTATTTTGTTAATATGTTTGGTTTTGTTCTCTGTCTCCGCCTTCTAGACTGTGAGCCCACTGTTGGGTAGCGACTGTCTCCATATGTTGCCAATTTGTACTTCCCAAGCGCTTAGTACAGTGCTCTGCACACAGTAAGCGCTCAATAAATATGATTGATTGATTGATTCTATCTATTTTATTTTGTTAATATGCTTTGTTTTGTTCTCTGTCTCCCCCTTCTAGACTGTGAGCCCACTGTTGGGTAGGGACCGTCTCTATATGTTGCCAACTTGGACTTCCCAAGCGCTTAGTACAGTACTCTGCGCACAGTAAGCGCTCAGTAAATACGATTGAATGAATGAATGAACCCGATTAACTGTATCTTCCCCAGTGCTTAAAGCAGTGCTTGGCACGTAGTAAGCGCTTCACAAGTCAATCAATCAATCAATTGTATTTATTGAGCGCTTACTATGTGCAGAGCACTGTACTAAGCGCTTGGGAAGTACAAATTGGCAACATATAGAGACAGTCCCTACCCAACAGTGGGCTCACAGTCTAAAAGGGGGAGACAGAGAACAAAACCAAACATACTAACAAAATAAAATAAATAGGATAGATATGTACAAGTAAAGTAAATAAATAAATAGAGTAATAAATATGTACAAACATACATACATATATACAGGTGCTGTGGGGAAGGGAAGGAGGTAAGATGGGGGGGTTGGAGAGGGGGATGAGGGGGAGAGGAAGGAAGGGGCTCAGTGTGGGAAGGCCTCCTGGAGGAGGTGAGCTCTCAGCAGGGCCTTGAAGGGAGGAAGAGAGCTAGCTTGGCGGATGGGTAGAGGGAGGCCATTCCAGGCCCGAGGGATGACGTGGGCCGGGGGTCGATGGCGGGACAGGCGAGAACGAGGTACGGTGAGGAGGTTAGTGGTGGAGGAGCGGAGGGTGCGGGCTGGGCTGGAGAAGGAGAGAAGGGAGGTGAGGTAGGAGGGGGTGAGGTGATGGAGAATCTTGAAGCCCAGGGTGAGGAGTTTCTGCCTGATAAGTCCCATAATTAGTATTATTACTATTACGAATAGCCGGAGTTGCCGCCTTGGGGCAGGCGACTGGGGATCTGGTTCCAAGGGAGAAGTGGAGGAAGGAGTCCCTGAAGGTCCGATCCACCCTGCTGACCGCTTCCCTCTTCTCTTTCCTCTCCGCCCCCCTCCCAGGCTCTCCGGGCTCTAATTCTGCCGGACGCTTCTGGCCCTCGCTTAGGCTTCCCTTTTTCTGGACAGTAATGTGGTCTCAGTCTGTAGTGGCAGCCAGGCCCATACCTGGCGGGCTCGCTTGTCTATTTCTCCTCAGCACCCCGGGACCGGATAAAGAGCGGGGCCGAGGGGCATGAAGAGTAGAAATGAATTCTTGGTCTCGTACAAAGCAGCTGTTGCCGGGCGTCTTTGCAGGAGCCAAAGGGGAAGTGGGGCGGGATCTTTCTTCCTGGTGGCTTTTGTGCCTGCAGAGCAGACTGCTGGACGCGGCTCTCCCCGATTCTTGGTTTTCATTTACCCTAACGTGTCCTATTCTTTCAAGTACCCTCCGTTGTGTCTTTGACTCTATTAGCTGTGAGATGGTAGCATCTACTGTGTGTGGAATGAGGTCATTTCTAGTGCTTTCTACAGCATATGCAATCCAGGGATACCAGAAAATGTGTTGTTTCATTCATTCAGTCGTATTTATTATTTGATTATTGTGTGCAAAACACTCTACTAAGCGCTTGGGACAATACAACATAAGAACAGACACATGCCTGCCCACAATGAGCTCACACTCTACAGGGGGAGACAGACATTGACATAAATAGATAAAGCAATAAATAAATGACAGCCATACACAAATATATGCATATGTGGTGTGAAGATGGGAGGGAGGGTGAATGAAGGAGCAAGTAAGAGCGGCGCAGAAGGGAGTGGGAGAAGAGGAGAGGAGAGGAGGGCTTAGGGAAAGCTTCTTGGAGGAAATGTGTCTTCAGTAAGATTTTGAAATGGGGGAGAGTAATTACCTGTAAGCCCACTGTTGGGTAGGGACTGTCTCTATATGTTGCCAACTTGTACTTCCCAAGCGCATAGTACAGTGCTTTGCACATAGTAAGCACTCAATAAATACGATTGATTGATTGACTGATAGGAGGGAGGGTGTTCCAGGTCAGAGGTAGGATGCGGGTGAGAGGTTGGAGGTGAGATAGATGAGATCAATCAATCAATCAATCAATCGTATTTATTGAGCACTTACTGTGTGCAGAGCACTGTATTAAGCGCTTGGGAAGTCCAAGTTGGCAACATATAGAGACAGTCCCTACCCAACAGTGGGCTCACAGTCTAGAAGGGGGAGACAGAGAACAAAACCAAACGTATTAACAAAATAAAATAAATAGAACAGATATGTACAAGATACATATTGATTGATCAAGATTGATTGATCAAGGTACAATGAGAAGGTGAGCATTAGAGGAATGAATTGTGCGGGCTGGGTTGAAGTAGCAGAGTAGCAAAGTCAGGTAGGAGGGAGCAAAGTGACTAAGTGCTTTAAAGCCAATGTTGAGGAGTTTTCAAAAAAATCCAGTCTCAATCTTCATATTTGCATGACGTATTCCGGGGTTTTTGTTTTGTTTGGGGAATACAGATGCCGGACTAGAAGTGAAAGTAAAAGACCCGCCAAAGGGGATGATACCACCTGGAACTCAGCTGGTCAAACCAAAGATGGATCCCCAGCCAAATAAGGTCAGGAGACCTAAATAAAAATCCGAATTGAAAAATAACTGTCGTCGAGGATGGCAACTTGAAAAGAAAATACGTTATCTGGATCTTCTGACGTTGTTGTAATTACTGGAGTTGCCTTCAAAAATGTCTTTCTTTTTCATTTGCTCTCTGTAGTTGAGTTCTTTATATCTCTCAGATATATGACACTGCTGATTACTGACTGAATATTACTGCATGATCCCCTTTTGGTGTGAGCCCGTAACCATAGCTTGTTTCAGTTGTCACCATGATTTGCGGTGCTTTCTTGATTCTGGGAGACATAATCCCTAAAATTGGTGTGGCCTTCCTGTATAGTCTTTTACAATATTTATTAAGTTCAAAAACAACAGAAAAATCACAAATGATCACCAAACACTGTGCTGCAGCTGTAAATTTTTTCATAGAACAAACTCAGAAAAGAAGTACAACCTTCCTTTCAGTACTTGAGCATTTCAGTGTCTGTGAAATTTGTTTCTTTTTACTTACAAAAGTCCCATTTCAAGTTTTCTGCCTCTCCTGTCTTTCTTTGCCCCTCTCAGGTTCGCCAGTTTGTGGCCAAGGACAGCGCAGGACTCCGTATCCGTAGCCACCCTTCTCTTCAGAGTGAACAGATAGGCATAGTGAAAGTCAATGGAACCATCACTTTTATTGATGAGGTAATATATAAAGGAAATTGAACAAACTCACTTGAATCTCCAAGTGGTCTCATTTTTCTGTTCTGAACAATTTTTAGTTGCAGATTTGCAGTTGAATAGACCTGTTGAAGTGACATTCCAGTCTCTCAGGCGAGACTTTCTATTTGGTTTTCAACATAGTTAGAAATCTTTGTATCTCCTGTGAAGCTGTGGATATGTGTGTGTGTATATATATATATATATATATATATATACATATATATATATTATATATATATATATATATACATGGAAAGATCAGGTATCACATTTGGTCTCCTTATGATAATGTAGGAATTTAGATTCATGGAAAATCTGTTTTAAATTTGAGAGACTGGTTTTAGAACACATCAGTGCATTATCAATCAAGGGATAACCTCATCTGGTGCCTTTACAGAAAAAAGCCAGAGAGGCTGACCTCAACTGCTAATGATGAGAGTTCAGAGATGAGAGGAGTGCTGTTGATTTTTTTTGTCAACCCTGGGGAAGATCTGACTTCTATTTTTTGTTTGGTTGCAATTTTTGTCTTAAAAATAATTATGCTGTATGCTGGCTGATAAAAATGATTCCATAACCTTATCATTTAACTCTCCATTGAGCTTCGGCATTCTCTGCTGCTTCTTTTCCTAAACTTTCTCATGCTCCTGTAGGTTTCCTTTTCCAGGGACTAAATGCCTAACCTCCACGCCCATCATTGTCTGCCTGTCTTTCCGTCCTCGCTAGCCCCGTAGCAGTTACAGAAGGGCATGGCTCGTTTTGTTGCTTGTTTCCCATAGATCCACAATGATGATGGTGTGTGGCTGAGGCTGAATGATGAGACAATAAAGAAGTATGTGCCTAACATGAATGGTTACACTGAAGCCTGGTGCCTCTCTTTTAACCAGCATCTTGGCAAGAGCCTTCTGGTCCCTGTTGACGTAAGTAGAAGGTGCCATTGAAGAGCATTAGAGGTACACTCTGTCCTCATTACAAGGCTTTCTTTAATTAAGGCTGCAACTTTTCAGTTCTGAGGTAAACCACAACATCATTGAAAACTATATTCTTTACACACGCTTGATCTCGAGGGCTTCTGTGTAATGAGGGTGGAGTGTAGAAGGTTAAGGCCCTTTATGCTGGTCACTTATTTGCCTCAGAAGAGAGAGAAAAAAAAAAGCACATTTAAATCAGGATGCTGCTTAAATTCTACAGCGAGGGGTCATAATTGAACATTTATTTTTCCATTACGAGCCACACCTAATATATATATGTATGTATACATATATTAAAACTCACAAATGCAAAATCGATCCACCTGAAATTACATTATCAAGTGAATTGTCCACTGGGGTGGCGGGTTTTTTAATTCGCGGGGGCGGTTGTCAACAGGTTCTCTATATTGGTGAACTATGTCTCCCGTTTACTTAGAACTTTTATAAATCTCCTATTATTACAAATATTACTGTTAGATTACTGTTGCTATAATATTTAAGAAGTAGGTGGTAAAGAAACAAACCTAGTTTTAGAAGATTTAGGTTGGATAATTATGTGATGTAAAGTCTTCCTAGACTGACGGGAATTTGATGGGCCTTTGGAAAATTAATATCCAAGTTGTCAAAGTTTCAATCTACATTAAGCACCCGTGAAAAATTTTCTCGAGAAAAGAGCCTAATATTCATGCGATAATTACATCAGTAAAATATGAAAGTAGCACACCTTGTACCTACTTGATTCACAAATGTGTGATTTTCATGAATGGATCAGCCAAGTAGGTCATTTTCAGCAGTTATTAGTACTTATTGAGCCCCTATAGTATGCAGAGCACCACATTAAGGTCTTGGAAGAGTATAATAGAATTATTAAACATGGTCCCCTTTTAAGTGATAAAAGATACGTTTTTCATTTGCTCCATATTCCCGCTCTTCAAATGGACTACTTCTTAATTTATAGAGTTGATTAATAATAAGATACATGGGAAGTATGAAATGAAAAACAAGGCGATTCGCACTTTACCACAATACTCATAAGAGTTCTTAATTGAAAAATGGCCTTTCTCTGTGTTCATTAAGGCTAACTTAAAAAGCATCATTAAAAAGTGGTATTTTTTTTGCTTGCTTGTAAAATAAAATTATTGCTAGCACTTGGCTCAAAAGAAAATTAAATAGGCATTCCAAATGGAAAACTTAGGATGACTCAATTCTTCTTAGGTAACAATATGTTATTTTTGAATATGGAACTGTATTTGCAATTCAAACTAAAATGGAAAGGAGAAAACTCCAGACATTTTGTACATTATAGGAGTATTTTTAGATTAGTTGGAAATAGATTTCCCAGGGACTGTATTAGTATTTTGTTTCATTCTATTCAATGACTAAAATACTGAAACCACACTTTTAAAAAGCTGTAACCAGCCATTATGTTTATTATCAATCAATCAATCAATCAATCAATCAATCAATCATATTTATTGAGCACTTACTATGTGCAGAGCACATAGTATGGACAGCACACCAATTGGGGACATGATTTTGAAGACTGAATGACAGGAAATTGGTGTTAATGTAATCTTTTTGTAAATCTGGTCTCTTTGCAAAGTCCCTAACTGATTACCTTTAATTAAATTTGTGGCTGGCAAGGCAAGCTGTTGGTTTGCTTGTTGGAAAGTTGCAGATATTTTCAAGACCCGAGGTGAAATGAGGAAAGATAGTTTTTGTTCTTATTAGATAACAGTTGCTTCTGAGGTAGTTTAGATCAAAAATTCAGATTGAAAATGCTCTGGGGGAAACATTTCCCATAATTTCAAAGTTAAATTTAGGGAGAAGAAAACGTAAAAAGTGTTGGTCATGAAAAAAGCAGACATCTAAGAATTTAAGAAAAACACAAAGTGTGTCACCTCTTCTTGGATATAAAGAGGCAGAACTGTGTGAATTGACAGCATTTCAGAGTATATTTTGAATTTATTTTTCTTGATTCGGCGCTAGGCTGGAATATAATTTTCTTATTTCTTATTCCCTAGCAGTACAGATATTCTATGGTCAATCCCCTGTGGTATTTATTGAGTGCTTACTGTGTGCAGAGCATTATAATAAGCATTTGGGAGACTACGGTATAAAAGGTAGACACCATCTCTGCCCACAAGGAGTTTACAGTTTAGAGTAGGGGAGATGGATGTTAAAATAAATCATAAATGGAAGAGAAGTAGTATTGCCTAGCGGAAAGGCGTGGTCTTGGAAGTCAGAGGACCCAGATTCTAATACCGGCTCCATCACTTTTCTGCTTTGGGGAAAAAAGATGGCAGGTTGGTAGTGTGGAAGATGAGAAGCAGCGTGGCTCAGTGGCTTGGGAGTCAGAGGTCATGGGTTCTAATCCCGGCCCCACCACTTGTCAGCTGTGTGACTTTGGGCAAGTCACTTCGCTTCTCTGAGCCTCATTACCGCATCTGTAAAATGGGGATTAAGACTGTGAGCCCCCCGTGGGACAACCTGATCACCTTGTAACCTCCCAAGCGCTTAGAACAGTGCTTCGCACATAGTAAGCGCTTAATCAATGCCATCATCATGGGGATTAAGACTGTGAGCCCCACGTGGGACAACCTGATCACCTTGTATCCCCCCCAAGCGCTTAGAACAGTGCTTGGCGCATAGTAAGCGTTTAGCAAACACCATTATTACTTATTATTATGAGGGTAGAAGCACATCAAGCAGTAAGTGGGATTTTATGTGGTGGAACATGACCGTGGAGAAACCCATAGCCCACAGGCAGAAATTTCCATTTATAGGCAGTTTTCTTGGAAATGGGACCAGCAAATGTAACAGCGAATGCAGAGTGGTATGGAATGAGAAATGAACAGAGCTGATTTGTTACCTTTTTTTTTGTGGTGTTTCTTATGTGCCAGGCACTGTACTAAGGGTGAAGTAGACACAAGACAATCAGATTGGACACAGTCCCTGACCCACATAAGGCTCACAGTTCTAATAATAATAATAATGTTGGAATTTGTTAAGCGCTTACTATGTGCCAAGCACTGTTCTAAGCTCTGGGGGAATACAAGATCATCAGAGTTGTCCCACGTGGGGCTCACAGTCTTCATCCCCATTTTCCAGATGAGGGAATTGAGGCCCAGAGAAGTGAAGGACAAATGGCAGAGCTGGGATTAGAACCCATGACCTCTGACTCCCAAGCCCGGGTTCTTTCCATTGAGCCATGCTGCTTCCCCAATAATAATCATTAATTATTAATAATGATGGCATTTGTTAAGTGCTTACTCTGTGCAAAGCATGGTTCTAAGCCCTGGGGAGGATACAGGGTGTTCAGATTGTCCCATGTGGGGCTCACAGTCTTAGTCCCCATTTTACAGATGAGGTAACCGAGGCACAGAGAAGTCAAGTGCCTTGCCCAAAGTCACACAGCTGACAACTGGCAGAGGTGGGATTAGAACCCATGACCTCTGACTCCCAAGCCCGGGCTCTTTCCATTGAGCCACACTGCTCCTGTACATGAGAGGGAGAAAGATTTCATCCCCACTTTACGGGTGAGGGAACGGAGGCACAGAGAAGTTAAGTGACTTGCCCAGCGTCGCACAGCAGACAAGTAGTGGAGCCGGGAGTAGAACCCAAATCCTCTGATTCCTAAGCCTCAGTCAATCAATCAGTCATATTTATTGAGCGCTTACTATGTGCAGAGCACTGTACTAAGCGCTTGGGAAGTACAAGTTGGCAACATATAGAGACAGTCCCTACCCAGCAGTGGGCTCACATTCTAAAAATTGTGCTCTTTCCACTAAGCCATGCTACTTCCTTACCTTCAGTCAATCAGTGGTATTCATTGAGTGCTTACTGTGTGCAGGCACTGTACTAAGCACCTCGGGGGAGTACAGCGCTACAATTTAACGGACACATTCTCTGCCCACTACAAGTTTGTGGTCTCTCTAATTTCAACTTCTGAATTTTCAGAATGGTTTTAGGGGAACCAGAGGCCCAAGACTACTACTTGCCTCCCCCTTTTTATTCCCTCCTTTTCAATTCTCCTCCTCTTCCTCCTCCGCCCCAGGGTAAGTGGACAGATTGCCTTCTACAAGCCTAAATTGAATCAAGGTGACCCCTACAAAAGTCTAGTTGTAATAATAATTGTTGAGCACTTACTATGTGCCAAACACTGTAATAGTAATAATAATGGTATTTGTTAAGCGCTTACTGTGTGCCAAGCACTGTTCTAAGCGCTGGGATCGATACAAGGTTATCAGATTGTCCCACGTGGGGCTCACAGTCTTCATCCCCATTATGCAGAGAGGTAACTGAGGCACTGAGGAGTTAAGTGACTTGCCCAAAGTCACACAGCTGACAAGTGGCAGAGCCAGGATTAGAACTCATGACCTCTGACTCCCAAGCCCGTGCTCTTTCCACTAAGGCACGCTGCTTCGTATGTACTAAATATACTAAACTACACTAAATATACTAAAGCACTGGGGTAAATACAAGGTAATCAGGCTGAACAATCTGTGTCCCCCATGGGGCTCATAGTCTAAAGAGAAGGGAGGACAAGTATTCTATTCCCATTTCACAGATGAAGAAATTGAGGCACAGAAAAGTTGTGATGTGTTCCAGATCACGCAGCAAGCAAGTGGCAAAGGCAGGGTTAGAATCCAGATCTCCTAATTTACAGGCGTATACTTTAAAAAAAAATGGCACTTGTTAGCACTTACTATGTGCCAGGCACTGTACTAAGCGCTGGGGTAGATACAAGCTAATCCAGTTGGACACGTTCCTGTCCCCTATGGGGCTTATAGTCTAAGTAGGAGGAAGCAGGGGAAATACCCAACCCCCATCCTTCTCCCTTCCCTCTTAAGAATAATAATAATAATAATGATAATAAAATCATGGTGGTAGTTCAGTGCTTACTATGTGCCAAGCACTATACTAAGCGCTGGGGTAGGAACCAAGGTAATCAGATTGTCGCAAGTGGGCTCACAGTCTTAATCCCTATTTTTACAGATGAGGTAACCAAGGCCCAGAGAAGTTAAGTGGCTTGCCCAAGGTCACACAGTAGACAAGTGGCAGAGGCGGGATTAGGAGTCATCATCATCAATCGTATTTATTGAGCGCTTACTATGTGCAGAGCACTGTACTAAGCACTTGGGAAGTACAAATTGGCAACGTATAGAGACAGTCCCTACCCAACAGTGGGCTCACAGTCTAAAAGGGGGGAAAGGGGGAGAGCCATGACTTCTGACTCCCAAGCCCGTGCTCTTGACACTAGGTAATGCTGCTGCTTTTCTCGATTAATCATTAAATCCTATTTATTGAGCGCTTACTGTGGGCAGAGCACTGTACTACTAAGGGCTTGGGAGAGTATACTGTAACAACTTCACAGAGTCCGTAGACCCATTCCTTGCCCACAGCGATTTTACAGTCCATCTTAACAAATACCACAGTTATCGTTATCCTTATTATAATTATTAAGAATGACACTTTAACAGCAAACTGAGTTACCACCTAGAGGTGGATGTGGGATGATGTAAAAATAATAATTGTGGTATTTAGTAAGCGCTTACTATGTGCCAGGCACTGTACTAAGCACCGGGGTAGATGCAAGATAGTTGGGTGGGTGCTGTCACGGCATGTACCATGTATACAGCATGTATATATGTTTGTACATGGTTATTACTCTATTTATTTATTTATTTTATTTGTACATGTCTATTCTATTTATTTTATTTTGTTAGTATGTTTGGTTTTGTTGTCTGTCTCCCCCTTTTAGACTGTGAGCCCACTGTTGGGTAGGGACTGTCTCTATATGTTGCCAACTTGTACTTCCCAAGCGCTAGGTACAGTGCTCTGCACACAGTAAGTGCTCAATAAATACGATTGATGATGATGATGATGATGATGTACCACGGTGAAACCCTCTTGGTCATTTCTTTTATCCTGTAAATCCCAATATTCATGCCACTTGGTGCCCACGTGTAGACGACTGCAGCGCGAAGGCATCTGGGCGTGCAGCTCAAGCTTAGAAGACCTGCCAGGCATTATACCAATCATTGATCCCTCCCTCCAAAAAAGCATATAAACTGGAACTAGCGCTACAATATTTTGCTATCTTCTTTGGACACCCAATTCAGTTTAAAACCAGTAGTGTAAACAGTGATCAGTTTGAGGAAATAACAGGTTTTTTTGGTTTTTTAACCTCGCCCCAGGAAATCAAAATATTGCGTATCCTTAAAAAGCAAAATGCCCCTATCCAAAGTTCAAAAGAAATAATAATTGGAAAGTAAATGTTTTTAAAGCAAACCAGATATATACCCCCTGCCCCCCCCCCGCCCCAGCCCAGAGCTAAAAGTGCATTAGGTTCTTTAAAATTCAATTTGATACACATTCAAATGGATAGATTTTTAATTGACATTTTATAAGCCAGTATGTTCCTGGCTGTTGACTTCAAACTAGATTGTACACAACTTTCTTTTTTTTTTTTTAAAAAGAGAGGTACTTGCTTCGTATATGCAGGTTACACTGTCACCACATGGCTTCATTCTTGCTAATTCCATCTGCATTGCTTTTCACAAATAAGTTTTGCAATATGAAATTAATGCTGCCTATTTTGGATAAGCCTGAAGAAAATTAATCTTGGGTGTTATGTAAGGAAGATCTGCAGTGTGGCTTTACGGTGGGCATGTAAACATGAGCTGATGGAAAAATGAAAAGTGTTTTTCAAATCTACTATTTACATAAATCGAATGGGCCAGGGTAGGTTATGTCAAATCTACTACTTGAAACTTTCTGTTGTATCATTCTTCCACTGCACTCAAACAGAAAGTGATATCAGTTAACCATTTAAGTGTGAATTTAATTCCATACACCTTCATGTCTTTGTGAATCCATTCCAGGACATTAATTTTCTATGTCTGGTCTTGTGTTTAAACTTGTCTCATCTTCAATTTACAAAAAAAGTGAATTTTGAGAAATCATTGAAATTATTAGATTCCATGCACCTGAGGTGGCCTAATTTTAATCGCTTGGGAATATTAATTTGCTCATTTTGCTCTTGTCTACTGTGATCTTTTGCAGTAATATTTGTTAGATAAGTTTACTATTCATTCCCCACCCCTCCCTGTATAACCTTTCATGACATTATCCATTTTAATTTTGAAATTATAGTCATTGCTAGTCCAAATCATTTTAATACGAGTAAATCTTCTAGGGATTGGCTATAGTAATCTGAATAGAGGTATAGTTTAGGCAAATTAATTTATATGAGCATGAAAATATAGCTCTTTAGAGACACTGATTGCTCTTAAACATGGTGTAAATTTATTTGGGTGCTCTGTACATTTTCCAAATTACAGTGAGAACTTAGAAATGGAGAATCAGATGAATCCTTTAGGGACAGTATACATTTCACATTTTTCTCCAAATTTGTATTCATTTAGCGATAACTTTCAGGAAATGATCATTTGAATGCATCCCTGATTATGTTTCCATTGGGGAGGGCAAGATGGTTTTCTGTTATTCTCTTAAGACCATTCCGAGTTTTCTTGTCTTCCCAGTTAAAGAAGTGATGGCTGAAAGTCCATATATCTCTTTTACATTCTAATTTTATACTAGATTCTATTATGCTCTATAGTAGATTGTTATTTGAATAATCTCTGTGATACAGCAGACTGTCTTCTGTCATAAAACCAGTGTGGCTTGCCTTGGAAGAGATGGTTCACCTTAAAATCAGTTTGGGATTTATTTCTCGCATCAAACCTTCTAATCTTTATGAACAATGTCTGGCTCTTAATTTCAGTAAATGGCATGACACACTACATCCATAGAGAGCTTTTGACATAAGATTTTTCTTTTAACAGATTTTCTTTGGTGAGCATTGAATTCGAGTGTCTTCATTTATGAAAAAAAAAATCACCTCCCCTTTGGTGAGGTTTTGTGAGTGTTCATGCTAGAATGCAGGAAAATGTTTTTACTGTCTGTCTATAGCATCTTCTGCAGATAATATTCTGTTCCCTTTCTTTGTTGATATTTGTCTTTCTTAAACTTTGTTGCTCAGAATATCTTTAATACTAGCCAAGGAGTCAGGGATTTGGACGTTTTTTCATGGACTTCTAAAGCTTTTTTCCCCCAGGTGAGTTGGCAGTCATGCTTTATCCAGGTATTTCAGTTTGTGTGACAATTTTTAATTGATTATTTGAAGCCTAGGGTTTCTTGCTAATTGCAGAAAACAAATTGCGAATAGAAAATACCCCACCAAAAATAGCTATCCCTATTTTGGAGCAATCCACATGCAAACAAAAGAATGTAGTAGTTTAAAGCTGCGGAAAGTTTTATCGTAGTTTAAAAGTCCTGAATGAACGAGGATTACCTCTAACAGTTTCAGGCAAGTATTTAGAATTCCGCATTGGGTAGTAGTGAGCCCCTTGAGGTCCCAATTGCCGTCTACTCTGCCCAATATTTTGGCCATTTTATTGCTCTTTTGTACTTTCAGAGAAATAAATTTAAAAGGCCACCATTTCTGGTCTTGATTCCTGAGTTTCCCATCAATTATATCACTATATTGATTGAATAATTCCCTGGCTCATTTCAGAGCAAAATGAAAAATCCTTTAATTTTATATGATAGCTGTACCATAATTGTGGAGTTACCATTCCTGGTTAGCGTAACTAGTTTAAAAATGATTTGCACAATTATTGACTCGCACACATTCAGTGCAGCCCGATGAACTTGAATTTCATAAGTATTATCGTGGTTTCCCTGAATTATCCGTCGATGGCAAGAAATAACTTACATTTTTGTCTCGATTTAAAAAATGAAATCATTGAAGTAGTTTTTTGGGGGGTTTTGACTCCCTTTTCAAGTAGCGCACCATCCACCACATACCAACAGGCAGTTCATGGTGTCAGATTGACATTTTGATCTTGACACGTTCATGTTGTTAATATGACGACCAGTATGTGAAAATCTAATTCAGAAGTGCCTTATTTTATTAAGAAAAATACTGTCGATTCTTTTGACCCACAGTCCTGGTACAATCTGATGTTTCTGAATGGAACAAGTAATCCATGTACCTTTCCCAAGGGGCCACTCCTCTCATACTTTGCCTCCAACATTCCCTCAGCTTTTTTGGGTTTTTTTGACTCCCACTGATTTATTTTGCCAGAGCAAGAGGCAGATTGAGGTTTGACTTGAAGTGCTCTCCAAAAGTGAGACACAAAAGGAAACCGAAAGGATCTGGGAGAAAGACAAAAGGAAGCAGTGTGGCCTAATGGAAAGAGCACGTACATGGGACTTAAAGAGACCTGAGTTCTAATCCTGGCTCCTCCACTTGTCAGCTGGGTGACCTTGGGCAAGTCACTTCACTTCTCTGAGCCTCAGTTCCCTCATCTTTAAAATGGGACTTAAGACTGGGAGTCCCATGTGGGACATGGACTGTGTCCGACCTGATTAGCTTTTATCTACCTCGGCATTTAGTTCAGTGCCTGGAACGTAATGAGCTCTTAACAAATACCATTTTTTTTTAAAAAAAAAGGGGGATAAAAAGAAAACCTAGACCTTGTTTGTGCTCCTGCAGTATTTGATCGCCTATCCTGTCTTCCCCATGTTGCCTTTGTAAAGAGAGGAGAGTCAAGTGTGGAGTGAGGGAAACAATTTCTCTCACATTTGAACACAGCTGTTAGATTGATGTTTTTAAATGAGCATATATTTTAGTGCTAAAATTGGTCCCCAAAACTGGTCTTTATTTCACCACAATTTTGTGTTTTGTGTTGGTGTGAATTTTTTTTCCCATTTTCCTCTTCTGCCCAAGTTGATGTCATGGTTGAAAGGAAAATTGAAAATTACTTAAGGATAACTGATTTTTTGACTTAAATATTGAAGTCACGTAACAAAGCTTTGTCTACATCAAGAGAAGCAGCATAGCCTAATGGATAGAGCACAGGCCTCGGAGTCAGAAGGACCTGGGTTCTAATCCCCGGTTCTGCCACTTGTCTGCTGTGACCTTGAGCAAGTCACATAACTTATCTGGGCCTCAGTTCCCCCATCTGTAAAATGGGGATTAAGACCTTGCACCCCAGGTCGAACCTGATTAGTCTGTATTTACCCCAGTGCTTAGTACAGTGCTTGGCACATAATAAGTGCTTAACAAATTCCATCTGAAAAAAAAATAATTGGCTAGAACAGAAATACAGAACCCAACATTTCCAGTTTTTGATACTAGGCTTTTTTTAAAAAAAATTACAAAACCGACATTTACCCAGAAGCAATCTATAGAAGGTAGGGCCCCAGTTCAACTAGAAAAACCTTTAATTTTTGCTGTTGGCAAATCCTATGTTAATGGAAAGCTTGTGCTCAACATCCCATGGCTTAACCAACACAGAAGCGTTCCTTCTGCTGTTGCGTTGATTTTTCTCCAGATTGATGGCACACTGCCAGAAGACCATTGCCTCTCCAAACTATGAAATAAAACATGCATTGTGGAAGAGCTGGGGATAGTAGCAAGTGGAGGAAATGGAAAAGAATAAAGTTCCAGGATTCTCATTTCTCTGAGAATTCACACTATTTACACCTGTAAATGCCAAATAATCCAATCAATTTTTGTGCGAGCTCATCTTCACTAATGATAACAGGGCAAACTAAAGTGGAAATAAATTCACGGTCTTTTCTAGTTTTAGAAATGTTTGCAAGAACCTAGAATATAAGAGCATTTTTTGGTTCAAAAATACGCTCTGCCAATTAATTCCAGGAAATATGTTATTGCTGCTGCTACCTTTTTTGAGTTGAAACTCTTCAAAAGATGTGGTTAAATGATGCAAATAACATGAGGTTACGTGTCTCCGTAAAGGGGAAAGGCCCTATCAGTTGCAAAACAGTAATGCAAAACCATAGATTCGTTGATCAAAACATGATTATTGACCCCAACGTGCTCGGCACGGATGCTAGTGGTGAATTCTTTGCCTCCTCCAGTGTCCAGAAAAGGCCCCCGAAACGTTTCTTAAAATTTGCCCATCCTCGGGTCCATTTTGTCCGATTCTCCATTCAACAGGAGAGATGAAAGTCAGAGCCCTTAAACATGACACCATCCTACCCTAGTTTTCGCTTTTTTGAAAAGAAGGCTTCTGCAGTCCCGTGAACTAGTGAGGATTTTCTTTCTTGGTCAGAAATATTGTCAACGTAAGCTTACCCAGATGTGCTTTCGGGGGGGGGGGTGGGGTGTCGAACGGCGCTTTGACCAACCACTCTTTTGTTTTGCCTCTTCCGATTTTGTAGGAGCCCAAACCTAATACCGATGACGTTTTCAAGGACCTAAATCCCTACTGCCCTCAGGAAGCAGTCATGCAAGAACAAGACCCGCCATTCCTCCGAGGTGGGCCGGGACTGTATAAGGTAGTGAAGACGGGACCTTCAGGTCACAACATCAGAAGCTGTCCTCACCTTAGAGGTATCCCAATTGGAATGTTAGTTCTGGGAAACAAAGTCAAGGCAGTGGGCGAGGTATGAACCACCGTAGCTTCATGACTTCTTAGATACCCATTTGTAACCCTAAAGCACCTTCTCCTTCACGAGGTCGGCATCTCCGTACCAGACGTTCAAATGCTAACGATTGGAAATTGATGATGTTGAGAATGCTAATGTAATCTCATGTGTTGTTTTCTATCTTTCGTTTCTGTTGTTCTTAAACGACCCTTCCGGGTACAGCATGTCCAACGAATCCGAATGGCGTCTTATTCGGCAGTCATCTATATTTACGTGCTTTTCTATTGTCCGTGTGCTTATGGTAGACTTGACAGTTTGGAACAATTCTTTTGTGAACTTGCTTTGATGAAGAAATGCTTTACAGGGTTGTGACCAGAGCAGAGAGGATCGTGTTTCTCGATAACCTTTTCGGTTACCGCTCGTTGAAGTCACCGAGGGAAGAACATTTTCAGTATTCTTAACCTGGTGTTTGCCCCGTCAGATGGGCTTGAGGATGTAGTGTGTCATGCTATTTCTCCAACAGCATTAGGAGCATAAATATAGCATAAAGTGCCTAAAAAGCAGACAGCATGTTATTTAGTGCCATTTCTCATGACAAAAGTGCACACACCTTCATTTGCAACATCTCAAAGTGAAATCCGGGTTATCTTCCCGGTTCAATATCGATTTGGTTTCAACCGTGCCAACAAACACGACTCGACCTCCTATTTTGAAAGGAGATTCATTTCCGATGAATAGATTTGGGTTTTGATTACCTCAGGCTGTGGCCTTAATTTCAGAAACGTATTATTTTTGCCGTGTATGTAAAGCAATGGAATGATTACGTTGTTTCCTGACAGTACAGCATTTTTTACTGGACGTCGACACTGAATTTTCCGAATGTGAATTAAAAGTCAATCAACCGTGCTTTTTGTGTATGTGCACCAGGTGACCAATTCGGAAGGTTCATGGGTGCAGCTGGATAAGAACAGCATGGTAGAGTTCTGTGAGAGTGACGAAGGCGAAGCCTGGTCCCTAGCTAGAGACAGAGGCGGAAATCAGTACCTTCGACATGAAGATGGCAAGTTGTCTTAAATTTGGGCTTTGTTCGCAATAACTTTTGAAATGTAAGAGAGCTGTGTGTGATGAGACTCCTGGGTAAGCAAAATGAAAGGGGGATAGTGTGTGAAAACCAACCAGCAACTTAGAGGAACTTGGATGTTGGGGAGTGGAAGGAAAATACGGGCAGACTGTACAAATAATATAAATTGTGCCTTTTACAACTCTTTGAATTTCAGAAATATGAATTCTTTTCTGAGATTTTGTTCTTCTCTACCAATCTGGGGCTGTAGGTTTTACCCTTTCTGCTACTAGATGGAAGTTCGATTTTCAAACCACCAATCGCAATACTTCTCTCAGGCAATCTTATCTGATTTACCATAGTCTCCCGGAGGGAAGAAAATGAGTAACCTTAGATCTCATTGCATGCCTTCATATGTGGGTTGCTCTTGGTCAATTCCACCTCAAGTTCAATTTAATGTTTTAAAATTGATATCCAGTGGGCTTTATGCAATGGCTGACAGCTTCTTCCTGCCAAACATAGAGAAAGGGCCCAAAGCTGGTGATGAGCTCTTATTTAAAATGCAAAAAATGCAGAATTGAAGTAAAATAAATACAATCAAAGGGCTCATCTATGTTCTTGGTTTTGGGTTGCTCTGTGTTTTATCTAAAATGCCGATCAGTCACTGATCCGTTCAGTTAAATTAAGGAAACATGTTTTCATTATGTAATCCAGATAGAGTGGGTTTTGAATTTCAGGGGATTTTTTTCCACACCCAAAGAAAGTTTAAAACATAATTTCTCCCACATTGTATTCGTTACCCCATTTTTCTGTAGGAAGAGCAATCCTAAATGTAGCAGTCCATGTGGTCGTTTCAACTTTGCTCAATTTCTCCTCTTCAGACAAAAGTTAAACTGTTCAAATCATAACATGCCGTTTCCATCGCACACACAAAAATAGCTAATCCCGGGATCTGCATGTGTTTTTTTTTTAAGAGGGGACTCAGTTGATGCAGGATTCCTAAACAGTGACTTGTAAAACGGGCTATTGTCTAGAAGTGGTTCATATACCCACAGGATGGCAACAGGATGGCTAATAAGACTCAACCCCTGGAAATTTCAGCTACCCTGGAGTCCATCCTACTTAAATACAAAGCACCAAAGAACTAGAGATCTCCCTCCTTAGCGTTCCCCCCAAAAACGATGCGAAATAAATCTAGTTTTACCAAGAAAGTAGAGGGTCAAGTCCCAGACATGTTTGTCCCAACTGTTTGTCTGTGGATTCACTTTAAACTATAAGAGTAGGGTCCCAGCTAAGTAGAGAAAAGGAAAGACTCCAAGTCGGTAGGCGAAGTAAGTCTTCCACTGGCGAAGCTATAGGACACAATTATCTGGAGGAAATGTTTCTCTCAGATAAGATGGATTTACTGTGATGGGGGCAGGAGAGGTAGTGGAGAATTATCTGTATTTGACATCCCTGAAGTGCTCTAGAGCACGCGTTGTACCATCAGCCGAATACCTCATCTTCCCACCCGAACCCTCTCCTCTCCGCAACGTTCCCATCACTGTAGGAAGCACCACCATTCTCCCTGCCTCACAAGCCGGCAACGTTGGCATCATCCTGGATTCATCTCCTCATTCAGAAGCAGCGTGGCTCAGTGGAAAGAGCCCGGGCTTGGGAGTCAGAGGTCAGGGGTTCAAATCCCGGCTCCCCCACTTGTCAGCTGTGTGACTTTGGGCAAGTCGCTTCACTTCTCTGCGCCTCAGTTACCTCATCTGTAAAATGGGGATTAAGACTTTGAGTCCCCTGTGGGACAACCTGATCATCTTGTAACCTCCCCAGCGCTTAGAACAGTGCTTTGCACATAGTAAGCTCTTAATAAATGCTATCATTATTATTATTATCTCTCCTGCAGTGTGCACATCCAGGCAGTCATCCAATCCTGTCATTTCCCTCTTCACGATACCTCTAGAATCCTCTCTTTCCTCTCCGTACAAAGGGCTACCCCTGTGGGCCAAGCATTTGTCTCATTCCATCCCTTCCTGTCCCATCCCATCTCCACTATTGTGTCAACTTCCTTGCTGACCACCTTGCCTCTAGACTGTCCCTTCTCTAGTCCATTCTTCACCCTGCTGCCCTGGTGATTTTTTTCTAAAAGTTTTGCAAATTTCTCCCCCCTTCTTCCACGTCCACCGATATTTGCCTACTCATCTCCACGGCAAAGAGCCACCATGGGCTCTCGGGCACTGAATCAGCGCTCTCCCCCCATACATATCCTCTCTCCTCTCCCACTACAACCAGCCTTCACACTTCACTCTTCAAAATCATCAATGCTCTCCCCCATACATAGCCTCGTTGCTCTCCCACTACGACTCACCCATGTCCTGCCTCCGGCCTGGAACGCCTTCCCCGCTCCAATCTGACAGACAATAACTCCCCCAACCACCCCCTTAAAGACTTTTGAAGGCACACCTCCTCCAGGAGGGCTTCCCCCCTTTCGTCTTCTCCCACTCCCTTCTGCATCGCCCTGACTTGCCCCTTTTGTTCTTCTCTCCTCCCAGCTCTACATCACTCATATATGTATCTGTAATTTATTTATTTCTGTTAATGTCCGTCTCCCCATCTCTAGAACGTAAATTCCCCCTTTAACCTTTGAGAAGGCAGTTTCGGTGGAGTGTAGGGGACGGAAGCAAGATTGGAGAGGGTCAAGGAGAGAGTTGGCATTAATCTACTATTACTACTTTATTCTTTATTCTTTTTCCTATTCCTAATCTGTTTTATTGTCTGTCTCCCCATGTGGACTGTGGATTCCTTGTAGGCAGGGGTCCTGTCGACAAACATGATTGTAGGAGAAGCAGCATAGCCTAATGGGTAGAGCACAGTCCTAAGAGGCAGAAGGTTATGGGTTCTAATCCCAGCTCTGCCACTTATCTGCTGTGTGACCTTATGCAAGTCACTTCACTTAATAAATGCCATTATTATTATTATTATTATTGTTATTATTATTATTGTTGTTATTATATATTAATTATATTAATATATACTAATATATTAATAATATTGATATATAATGATGATGGTTGTATTTATTAAGCGCTTACTATAATATAATAATATATTAATTATATTAATATATGATAATAATGATGATTGTATTTATTAAGCGCTTACTATGTGCAAAGCACTCCTCAGTTACCTCATCTGTAAAATGGAGATTAAGACCATGAGCCCGATGTGGGACTGGGCCTTTGTCCAACCTGATTTGTTTGTATTCCTCCCCCAGCACCTTAGTGTTTCTAGTAAATGCCATTCATTGATAATCTGACTCCTAGGAAAAATGCAAGACCTACATCAACCCACCTTAAGGTATGAAATTAGTCTATTTCGTATTAACAAAAATAAAACTAACTTTAATATAAACATTGATATGGAAATAAACTAGTTGAAATCAGGATATTGGCTTTCATAGATATTGAACTAGGTTTTAACATCACTCAGAGTATTAACTTTTTTAGGGTAGTATGGGTTCAAAGAATCAGGCCGTGTTTAATAATTATCCGCAGAATCAGGCTCTAGACATTATTGCTTTTTATATAAAATCAGCTGCTTTTGGTCCCTTGAAAGTTTTGGAAACTAAGTACTGGTGTATACACAATCGCAGTAATGTTCCATTAAACTACTTGTTTTGCAGAATACATATTTCTATCAATGTTAGCCAGTGTTTATTGTGTATATTGCACTGTGCTAATAACTTGGAAGAGGGCAGTGGAATAGCTAGGCATGATCCCTGCTCTCTGGAGCTTTACAATCTAGTAGAGAAGGAATACATTAAAATAAATTATAAAGAGGGTTACAAATGTTACAAATAACATTAAAATAAGTTACACATCAAATACGATTGAATGAATGAAATAGAGGAAGCAGCAGAGTTTGGGGATTTCTCTTAATGGTATTTAAGTTCTTACCATGTGCCAGGCACTGTACTAAGCACTGGGGTAGAGACAAGATAGCAGGTTGGACTCGGTCAGTGTCCCACATGGAGTTCACAGTCTTAATCCCCATTATACAGATGAGGTCACTGAGGCCTAGAGAAGTTAAGTTACTTATCCAAGGTCACACAGCAGACAAGTGGCAGAGTGAGGATTAGAACCCATGTCTTTTACTCCCTTTGTTCACTATCCACTAGGTTTCAGTGCTGCTTTTTTCGTGACTTAGTGGCAAGATCCCGGTCTTGGGAATCCAGAGGTTGTGGGTTCTAATTCCGCTCCACCACTTTCAATTCAATTCAATTGTATTTATTGAGCACTTACTGTGTGCAGAGCACTGTACTAAGCGCTTGGGAAGTACAAGTTGGCAACATATAGAGACGGTCCCTACCCAACAGTGGGCTCACAGTCTAGAAGACTTATCATCTTTGTGACTTTGGGCAAATCACTTCACTTCTCTGGGGCCTCAGTGACCTCATCTGTCAAATGGGGATGAAGACTGTGAGCCCCATGTGGGACAACCTGATCACCTGGTATCCTCCCCCCAGCGCTTACTGTGCTTGGTATATTGTAAGCGCTTAACAAATCAAGCGCTTAGTACAGTGCTCTGCACACAGTAAGCACTCAATAAATGCGATTGAATGTTTGTACCAGACTCAGAGTTAGGTGGCAGAGTTTGGCCCTGCTGAGAGCTCACCTCCTCCAGGAGGCCTTCCCAGACTGAGCCCCTTCCTTCCTCTCCCCTTCGTCCCCCTTTCCATCCCCCCCATTTTACCTCCTTCCCTTCCCCACAGCACCTGTATATATGTATATATGGTTGTACATATTTATTACTCTATTTATTTATTTTACTTGTACATATCTATCCTATTTATTTTATTTTGTTAGTATGTTTGGTTTTGTTCTCTGTCTCCCCCTTTTAGACTATGAGCCCACTGTTGGGTAGGGACTGTCTCTATATGTTGCCAATTTGTACTTCCCAAGCGCTTAGTACAGTGCTCTGCACATAGTAAGCGCTCAATAAATACGATCGATGATGATGATGATGATGGCAGAACCCCATCTGGGAAATGCCGGCAAGCCGTTTACTTAAAAGAAGCTTGCCCCCGCCCCCAGGCCGATTCACGCTGTCCTTGCCCTTGGGTTTTAGCGAAGAAGTCATACTTCCGACCTGGCTCCTCCAGAAGGCAAGTGCTGAGCACTTACAATACAGTGCAGGGCACAGTACTAAGCGCTTAGGAGAGTACGATATAACTGGGTTAGTAGACCAGATTCCCTGCCCACAATACGCTTACTGTGGAGAGGGGGAAACAGATATTAAAAGAAGTTTCAGGTATGTCCATAAGTGCTGTGGGGCTGTTGGTGAGATGAATAAAGGGTACAAATCCAAGCTCAAGGAGGATGCAGAAGGGAGAGGGAGTAGCAAGAATGGGAGCTTAGTTGTGGAAGGCCTCTTGGAGGAGGTGGGATTTTGAATAAGGTTTTGAAGGTGGGGAGAGTGATGAACTGTCAAATATGAAGAGGGAAGGACGTGGGCAAGCGGTCGGCAGTGAGAAAGGTGGATCGAGAGAGGTGCAAGATGAATAGGTCGGTGTTAGAGGAATCGATCAGTCATATTTCTTGAGTCCTTACTGTGTGGAAAGCACTGTACTAAGGGTTTGGGAGAATACAGTGTAACAGAGTTGCTAGACATAATAATAATGATGATGGTATTTGTTAAGTGCTTACTATGTGCCAAGCAAGTATTGTGCTCTCCCAAGTGCTTAGTAATAACAATAATAATAGTAATAATGGTATTAAGTGCTTACTGTGTGCCAAGCACAGTTCTAAGCACTGGGGTAGATACAAGGTTATCAGGTTGTCCCACATGGGGTTCACAGTCTTAATCCTCATTTTACAGATGAGGTAACTGAGGCGCAGAGAAGTTAAGTGACTTGTCCTAAGTCACCCAGCTGATAAGTGGCGGAGCAGAGATTAGAACCCACGACATCGAACTCCCAAGCCCGGGCTCTTGCCACTAAGCCACGCTGCTTCTTAGACGTGTTCCCTGCCCACAACGAGCTTGCAGTCTGGAGAGGGAAACAGACATTAATATAAAGAAATAAATTGTGGATATGTACATAAGTGCTGTGGGGCTAGGAAGGCTGAATTCAAAGGTGCAAATCCAAGTGCAAGTGTGATGCAGAAGGGAGTTAGGGGAGGGGAAATGAGGGCTTAGATGAAGTGTGCAGGACGGGACGTAGGAAATCAGAAAGGTAGTCTAGAAGAGGGCAAGCTAATCGGGTGCCATAAAGACGATGGTCAGGAGTTTCTTCTGTTTGTGGTGGTGGATGGTAATAGAACCAGCGTGGCTTAGAGGAAAGAGCCCAGACTTAAAATAATAATAATAATAATAATGGCATTTATTAAGCGCTTACTGTGTGCAAAGCACTGTTCTAAGTGCTGGGGAGGTTACAAGGTGATCAGGTTGTCCCACGGGGGGCTCACAGTCTTCATCCCCATTTTCCAGATGAGGGAACTGAGGCCCAGAGAAGTGAAGTGACTTGCCCAAAGTCACACAGCTGACAATTGGCAGAGCTGGGATTTGAACCCGTGACCTCTGACTCCAAAGCCCGGGCTCTTTCCATTGAGCCACGCTGCTTCTCGAGTCAGAGGTCTGTGGGTTTAATCCCGGCTCTGCCAATTGTCAGCTGTGTGACCCTGGGCAAGTCACTTCACTTCTCTGTGCCTCAGTTCTCTCATCTGTAAAATGGCGATGAGGACTGTGAGCCCCTCGAGGAACAACCTGATTCCCTTGTATCTACCCCAGCGCTTAGAACAGTGCTTGGCACATAGTAAGAGCTTAACAAATACCAACATCATTATTGTTATCATTATTATTATTATTAATCCACTGGAACTTCTTGAGAAGTGGGGAGATGTGGACTGAATCGACTGGCGAGTGAAGGAAAATGCCCAAGTTACATGGTTCTGAGACAAGGAGGATAGTGAGGTTGTCTACAAGTGATAGGAAAGAAAAGGGGAGTGTAGGGTTTGAGTGGGAAGATGAGGAGTTCAGTTTGAGCGGTGGGTGGGACATCGAAGTAGAGATGTCCTGAAGACAGGAGGAAATGGGAAACTTCAGAGAGGGAGAGGTAGATTTGGGAATAGATTTTGAGAGGAGATGGGAGATCTCCTCTTGAGATATTGATGGGAAAGATGGGAATCATTCATTCATTCATTCAATCGTATTGAGCGCTTACTGTGTGCAGAGCACTGTACTAAGCGCTTAGCACTGTACCAAGAGTCAAATATAGGGGGACCGAAGAGGAGCAGGGGAGATTTGAGGAAGGTTTCCAATACAAATATAATGCCGATTTTCACGAACTATCTTTAAAATCACCCCAGACTGTTATAGAAATCTTGGCTAATGAATTCTGAATCCTAGTCATTACTCCACTAGGATATTTTATCTTTTAAGATATTTTCATTCATTCATTCATTCAATCATGTTTATTGAGCGCTTACTGTGTGCAGAGCACTGTACTAAGCGCTTGGGAAGTGCAAGTTGGCAACATATAGAGACGGTCCCTACCCAACAGTGGGCTCACAGTCTAGAAGATGGAGACATTTATTGAGTCCTTTCTACGTGCAGAGCTCGGGAGAGTCCAATACAACAGAGTCATTCATTCAATCGTATTTATTGGGCGCTTACTGTGTGCTCACGGTCTAGAAGTCTATTTTCTTTAGTAGATCAGGTATGCACTCCTTCGGCTGTAAATTTTGTATCGCCCTCAGTAGAAAAGAAATAGTTGGATGTCTTACATATCTGAATGCTTACATACCAACACATACATGCAGGGAAAGCTTTCTTGTCTGGTATGTTGGGGGAAAGGTAGGTGTTGAGTAGACTAAAATTCTAGTGTATTAAAGGTTAGTCTGCCCTAAGGAGCTACTCTGGGGAAGCCTAGTATAGTCTCTTTTTAAATGATATTTGTTAAGCACTTACTAACATGCTGGGCACTGTACTAAGCCCTGGGGTAGATAAAAACTAATCAGGTTGGACACAGTCCATGTTTCATTTGTGGCTCAGTTACTTCTTTTATGCTATTAAGTGATTCCTATGTACTGGGCAGTGTACTAAGCTCTGGGTAGATAGAAGCGAATCAAGTCGAACACTATCCATGGGGCTCACAGTATTAATCCCCATTTTACAGTTGAGGAAGCTGAGGTGCAAAGTTAAGTGTCTTTTCCAAGGTCACACAGTAGATACGTGGCAGACCCAGGATTAGAACCCAAGCCCTTTCATTCCGTGTGTCCATGCTGCTTGTCAGTCTCATTCAGAGGACTAGTGAGCACTCCCTAATAATAATAATATAACTGTAGCATTTGTTAAAATGCTTACAATGTGCCAGTCACTGTTCTAAGTACTGGAGTGGATATAAGCAAATTGGGTTATTAATAATAATAATAACTGTGGCATTTGTTAAGTGCTTACTATGTGCCAGGCACTGTACTAAGTACCTGGGTGGTTACAAGCAAATCAGATTGGACACAGTCCTTGTCCCATATGGGACTCACAGTCTTAATCCTCATTTTACAGATGAGGAAACTGAGGCACAGAGAAGTGAAGTGACTTGCCCGTGGTCACGCAACAGACAGGAGGCAGAGGCAGGATTAGAACCCGTAACCTTCTAACTCCCTGGCCTGTGCTCTATCCACCATGTAAGGCCGCTTCAACATAGTCCCTGTCTTTCATGGGGCTCACAGTCCTAATCCCTAATTTACAGATGAGGTAACTGAGGCCCAGAAGTGAAGCGACATGCCCAAGGTCACACAGCAGAGAAGAGGCGGAGCCGGGATTAGAACACAATCAGTCAGTCCGTCATTCATTGAGCACTTACTGTGTGCAGGGCACTGTACTAACTGTTGGGAGAGTATAATGTAAGAATGTACACTTCTCTACCTGCAGTGAGTTTACTGATTCCCAGGCCCATTCATTCATTCATTCAATTGCATTTATTGAGCGCTTACTTTGTGCAGAGCACTGTACTAAGCGCTTGGGAAGTACAAGCTGGCAACATATAGAAACGGTCCCTACCCAACAGCGGGCTCACAGTCTAGAAGGGGGAGACAGACCACGGAACAAAATATGTGGACAGGTGTCAAGTCATCAGAATAAATAGCCCATGCTCTATCCATGACCAGTTGATATCTTGGGGGAGAGGAAGCTCACTGATTAGTTGAAACCTCACTGGGCTTACGTTTCAGTGTTTGGCGAAGGCGCAATACTAAGAAATTCGCCCCATCACCGCCTGCTGAAGCTAGTGCTTGGTGTTCAGCGCTTAGAACAGTGCTTGGCGCGTAGTAAGCGCTTAACAAATGCCATCATCATTATTATTGCTCGTCACATTAACAAACCCCCTGCCCAAAATAGCCCTGAGAGGACTTTCCTGGAATAGTCCCAGAGCGTGGGACTGGGATTTAGGAGGACCTGGGTTCTAATCCCGGCTCCGCCACTTGCCTGCCGTGTGACTTCGAGCAAGTCTCCTAACTTCTCTATGCCTCAGTTCATTCAGTCATTCAGTCGTATTTACTGAGTGCTTACTGCGTGCAGAGGACTGTACTAAGTGCTTGGGAAGTACAAGTCGGCAACATATAGAGACGGTCCCTACCCAACAACGGGCTCTCAGTCTAGAAGGGGGAGACAGACAAAACAAAACATATGGACAGGTGTCCGGTCATTAGAATAAATAAAAATAAAGCTAGATGCACATTATTAACAAAATAAGTAGAACAGTAAATATGTACAAGTAAAATAAATAGAGTAATAAATCTGTACAAATATATACAGGTGCTGTGGGGAGGGGAAGGAGGTAGGGCCGGGGGGATGGGGAGGAGGAGAGAAAATTGGGGATTGAGACTGCGAGCCCTATGTGGGACAGGGACCATTTCCAACCCAATTATCTTGTTTCTACCCCGACACTTAGTACAGGGTCAGGCACATAGTAAGCGCTTAAGGAATACCACAGTTATTAATAGCTAAGACTTGTTTTTTCCTAGGAGACATCTCAGGATAAGTAATATTCCCCAAGGAGCAACCCAAAGAGCGCAGCTCCCTCTCCGCTCTCCCTGCTCGCCCCACCACCTCTGTGTTTCACTGAATCAAAATCACAAGGAGGTGCGATGGTCCAGCCGGAGCCCCTTACCTGTTGTGTTTTGATTTAAATGGTATTCGTTGAGTGCTTACTATGTGCCAGGCACCATACTAAGCGCTGGGGTAGATACAAGCTAATCAGGTTGGACGCAGTCCCTGTCCCTCATGGGACTCACAGTCTTAATCCCCATTTTATAAAGGAGGTAACTGAGGCCCAGAGACGTGAAGAGACTTGCCCAAAGTCACCCAGCAGACAAGTGGCGCAGCCGGGATTAGAACCCAGCTTCTAACCGTGTTCAATCCACTGGGCTACGCTGCCTCTCACCACTTCAGGGAGAGGACCCCTGGCCCACATCCTGCCTCTGGCCTGGAACCCCCTCCCTCCTCAAATCCAACAGGCAATTACTCTCCCCCTCTTCAAAGCCTTATCCTTACCCTTACCCATCTCCTCCAAGAGGCCTTCCCGGAGTAAGCCCCACTTTTCCTCCTCTCCCACTCCATTCTGTGTTGCTCCGACTTGCTCCCTTTGCTCTTCTCCCCGTTCCCAGCCCCACAGCGAGAAGCAGCGTGGCTCAGGGGAAAGAGCCCAGGTTTTGGAGTCAGAGGTCGTGGGTTCAAATCCTGGCTCTGCCACGTGTCAGCTATGTGACTTCGGGCAAGTCACTTGACTTCTCTGTGCCTCAGTTCCCTCATCGGTAAAATGGGGGTTAAGACTGTGAGCCCCACGTTGGACAACCTGATCACCTTGTATCTTCCCCAGTCCTTAGAACAGTGCTTTGCACATAGTAAGCGCTTAAAAATGCCATCATTATTATTATCATTAATGTATTTATCTGTAATCTTATTTGTTTATTGATGTCTGTCTACCCCCCTCTGGACTGTGAGCTCATCATGGGCAGGGAATGTCAATGTTTATTGTTTATTTATTGTTGTATCATAATAATAATGCTGATGGCATTTTTTAAGCACGTACTGTGTGCAAAACACTGTTCTAAGCACTGAGGAGGTTACAAGGTGATCAGGTTGTCCCACAGGGGACCTCACAGCCTTAATCCCCATTTTACAGATGAGGTAACTGAGGCACAGAGAAGTGAAGTGACTTGCCCGAAGTCACACAGCTGACAAGTGGCGGAGCTGGGATTTGAACCCATGACCTCTGACTCCAAAGCCCTGCTCTTTCCACTGAGCCACGCTGCTTCTCTATCTCTGTCTATCTCTGCCTTCTCTATCATACTTTCCCAAGTGCTTAGTACAGTGCTCTGCGCATAGTTAGCGCTTAACAAATATGATTGAGTGAATACCTCGTGGCAGCTAGAGGAACCCCAACTCAGGGATTTAAGACAGCCTGAACGCATCTGTTCAGGCAGCAGTGAGCCCAGGCAATCCAACCCAGCCACATCAATGTCTGTTTTCAAGGTACTCATCACACTGTTGGCCCTCTCTTTTCGCCCCAAAGAATCTGTAACCAAAAACCCAGCCCCCAAGGTCACGTCAAACCCCGGGGTGTCCTTGAGACACTCCCACGTGCCTTAATTGGCAGGTGTGGTGGGCATCACAAGGCTATTAGAGGCGGGCCATGATACCTGCTATCCTGGCAGATATCCCCTCCTCCCTAGCCCCTGGCCCCAGATAATAATAATAATAATAATAATAGTAATAGTATCTGTTAAGTGCTTACCAAAAATAATAATAACAATGGCATTTATTAAGTTCTTACTATGTGCAAAGCACTGTTCTAAGCGCTGGGGAGGTTACAAGGTGATCAGGTTGTCCCACGTGTAGCTCTCAGTCCTAATCCCCTTTTTACAAATGAGGTAACTGAGGCACAGAGAAGTGAAGTGACTTGCCCAAAGTCACACAGCTGACAAGTGGCAGAGGCAGGATTTGAACCCACAACCTCTGACTCCAAAAACCTGGGCTCTTTCCACTGAGCCACACTGCTTCTCTACTATTGAAGGGCACTGTACTAAGCAGTGGGGGGGATACAAGCCAATCAAGTTGGACACAGTCCCTGTCCCACGTGGGGCTCACAGTCTCAATCCCCATTTTATGGATGAGGTCGCTGAGGCCCAGGGAAGTGAAGCGGCTTGCCCAAGGTCACACTGCTGACAAGTGGCGGGGCTGGGATTAGAACCCATGACCTTCTTGATCCCAGATGTGTGCTGTATCCACTATTCCATGCTGCAGCACCGTACAGTAGCACAACATGAATTCCCTGTCTATGGATGCTGGAAAAGTATCCCGGGTGGAAGGGGCAAATGTTTCCCCAATGCAGATTTCACAGAGCCCTCCTTCCCAGGAGCTAAGGCGAAAGTGTGGTTCGTTAGCATTTGTGATGATGGAATTAGACCTTACTTCCCTGGATTGGTCCTCTCAGGAGCCAGAGCAGCTCTCTATTATCTCAGAGTCAAAAACCCATCCAGAGCAAAGGAAAAGAAGTTTTGTTGTCTGAAATTGGATTGTCCCTTCAGTAGCCCCCGGAGGAAGAAATCCATTTCTTTAGAATATCAGCCAAGGACAAAACAAACAAGTACAAATTAATATGTGAAAACTTCATACTTATAAATTTTCACGGGGCCCATTAGATTGGTTTATACTCCAGATAGAACGCTATAGTTTTGAGGGTGAAAAACCAAAGAGAAATGAAATAATAGGCATTTTTCCAGCAGTAATTTAAACATAAGATAACTTATCTACTGAAAACAGTATATAAATTAAAAGCGCATAAGTTCACTGTGGACAGGGAATGTATCTGTTTATTGTTATGATGTACTCTCCCAAACGCTTCGCCCAGTGTTCTGCCCACCGTAAGTGTCCAATAAGTACGATTGAATGAAATTTTTCTCTTCAAATGGCCATTTCAGGGATGTATAGGTTAAAACCAGTAATGCTTCTTACATTGAGGATAGCGTAGTACAAAATCAACCTAATGTGGCTCCGACAAAGATGTAGCCAAATTTTTGTTTCATTTAAAAATGTGTCTCACATATTTTAAAAGGAGACTTCTTATATTTGGTTTTTCTTCTTCGTCATTGACCCTGGACTTCTGCCAGTGAAGTCGATGGGCACCAAGAGCTTGCTCTTTGTCTGCTGCACTGCTTTCTATTAGACCATTTTGAGATCGGAGGTGGGGTGATACTTTCCTTCCCGTTCAGGTTCTTATTCCTGGGTGTTTTGCAGAGAAAACTTTCTACTGCTGAAATATCTCAGACTGAAGACTATTGCCTAAGGGAAGTACTAGGATTGGTTTTTTGAAAAAAAAGTCTGCAATTGCTGGTAAAGGGGTAGGACCATACAGTACCACTGGTACAGCAGAATTCCCATTTCCAGGTAGGATAAAGAACACTCCACCATTTTCCGCAAGTACCATCTCCTTTGAAAAAGAGTGCTGCCTCTCTAAACTACATTCTAAACATTTCATAGCGTGCGATGTGGTTTTAATGAAATAAAGATACCTGTGTCAACTAGCACCGGATCTTTTTAAGCAAATTTGTGTTCTCTCCTGTAGCTGAACGAAAGTTAGTATAGCTGTTGTAATTGAACTTCTCTTCCTTTGTATGCTGCCATACGGCAAACATCTTATTGGATGTTCATGACGATGATGGTATTTGTGAAGCGCTTACCGTGTGCTAAGCACTGTTCTAAGCGCTGAACCACAGAAGGATTGACTTTTGTTACTTAAGTTGCTGGGCTATCTTGAATTGAATTGAAAGGTCACCCAATATTTTTCACCCTCCGTAAACTGGACTACGTAATTAGTGGGGTGGTTTTTTTCCGATATCAATTTTAGTGTCTTAATACCCAATCTTGCTTAAAAAGTGTATCATTTGAGAAAATTTCCTCCAGAATAGCTTTGAAAAGTTAATTGTTTTTAATCACCTTATTGATTCAGCAAGTAGGGCAAATTTTAAATTTAATCTTTTAAATCAGAGACCTGATACGGCTGTAAGGTGTAGTGTAAGCATCTTTCCACACCTGGTTTAAAATACGGAAATATATTTTGATTTTTTTTCAAAATTTCCCCCCAACATTTTTAATACACTTGGCACTCAGTGATTGTGCAAAAGGATATTTGAAAAATTCAGGGGTGTCGAGTGGTACATCTTTAATTAGAACACTTAATGCCGATAGCACAGTGTTGAGGCAAGCTCAGACCCTCAAAGAATCTTGAGGAGGGTAATTTCAGGTCTTCACTTTTTTCGATTTGTTGAGTGCCCATTATGTGTAGATCACTTGAACATTTGGGAACATACAAAAGAAGTTAGGCACATTGCTTTCCATGTCAGCATGGAAGCTGTGTCTCTCCACCCAAACCATCTGCACCCTTCTCAATTTTCTTGTTCCTCCCTGTTGCACTTCCTGGTTCCCCAGGGCTGTAGAGCTCTTCACAGACTTTAAATCTCACCTGGTTTTAGTCCTTGAACTCTATGACGATTCCCTGAGAAGTCACCCTTTCCCTGTAGTCCTTGAACTCCGTGACAATTCCCTGAAAAGTCACCCTTTTCCCCCCACCGCCATATGGCATGGCATGGTCAACTCTGGGAGGGGGAAATGTGGCATAGCTTTAGGTATTTCTCTTGAAACCTAAAGAAGTACACCTGTTTTCTATTTCCGATGCAGATCCAGTGGGAGGGATGTATTTTATAAAGAGAACAAAGCATTAAAATAGTCTCTCTACAGCTGTAAAATAAACACTGTCCAATCAAAAAGCCCAGCTCGCTATTGAATTCTATTGTATAGTTAATAAACGGAAATTAAGGGTCTCCCATTTGCAGGCAAGGAAGTATTTTACCACGTTGAAGACAAGGTTCATGTAAAATCCTTTATGTGTTTGTTGAAATCAAAATGAAACATTTCGTGGAGGGTTTGTTTTTTTTTTGTCGATTTCTGTTTGTGATATAAAAGATTGGCCTAATTTTGTAGCTGTGCCTTGTCTTCTAGAACAAGTTCTTCTGGATCAAAATGCTCAGACTCCTCCTCCAAGCCCTTTCTCAGTACAAGCATTCAATAAAGGGGCAGGTAGCAGTTCCCAAGGATTTGATTACGGACTCGGAAATAGCAAAGGTATGTGTTTAGAACGAGGAAGCCATTAAAATGTCTTAAAGCTTATACTTTCACTCATTTTCTTGTTTAACTTCAGTAGTTTTATCTCTCTGCCACTCAAAACTCTTGCATAACTTATCAAGTTGGCTTCAGCAAAGATAATTGGCCAGATTTTGAGGGGTTAGTACAGCTTGTTAGTTTCATGCATAAATATTTTGAGTTTAATAGGTCAGTTGCTATAGGTTTCGGTAGACCTATTCAGAAAACTATTAACATTGCGGTAGGGATCATTTTAAATTGGAAGAGAATCTTAAGAGCTGCACAGAGCTATCCAAAATTATCAGTATATGATTTGAGAAGGGCAGAGAAAAGGCAAATAGCACTTGCCCAGAGCACTGACCCATTATCTGAATAACAAATTAAGGGTCCAAGAAATAAGCCACTCATCTTTATCATGAGTTATATTGTGTGTTGGTAATACTCATTATTTTGGAAGAAACCACTGAAAACTCGCAGCTTTGAGAACATGTTATGAGAAGATGAAAGTAAAAATAGTTAACAGAAAATGTATTACGTAGGACATAATGCCGATCATCAAGAAAAACATACCCATATGAAATTGTTCAGTTACACCGTATTTCTGCATTCATGTTTAAATAGAAGCAGTCTAAACAGAAATTGCTACGTTTTTGACCATTGAAGTCACGATTTTTGCTTTCTTTTTTTTTTTACATTTCTGCCAGTCAATTTTTGTGATAGACTATATACCAAAAGCGTTTTCTGCATGCTATTATTTATCATCTAGACTGTGAGCTCATTTTGGGTGGGGAAATATGTCTATCAGCTCTATTGTATTGTATTCTCCCATGAACTTAGTACAGTCAGTACGCGGTAACTACCACTGAAGAATTTAATTCAGTTGTATTCCTTGATTCAGTCATATTTATTGAGCGCTTACTGTGTGCATAGCACTGTATTAAGCGCTTGGAAAGTACAATTTGGCAACAGATAGAGACAATCCCTAACCAGCAATGCTCTCACAGTCTAGAAGAATTGTCACCCAAAGAGCCAATCCATTCCATATTTGTGGAATATGTTCTTTCTCACATAGAGCCTTATCCCCAACTAAACAAATATTTGTTCACAAATTCACATTTTGTTGCTTTGCCTTTTTCTTTTGTCCCCATCATCCTCCCATCACACATTTTAGTGTATTACCATACAGAAATTTGAGTACAGTATACTATACCGCCTCTCTTATGGCGGAATTATTCTTAAGTGTACAAATTATTGCCATGTTCATATCATTCAAAAGTTCTATTGACCCTGATTTTACAAAACTGCCTTCCAAACATGCTAAATGAAATTCAGGTATTTATAAAAGTCATGTCATACACAACTCAGACAATGTAAGCCACTATGATTTTCTTTAAAATCCTTCATCTTGAATTACTTGCTCGGTAGGTACTTAAAATACTCAAGATTGTAACCCTCTACCCTATCTATAGTCAAAGAAACATAATTATTTTTCATTGTGTATTTGAGATGCTAGACTGATAGTTTTTTACTAGACAGTGGCTAGCAACTTGCAAAAATTATATTGCCAGAGTAACCTCCTCCTGACTGAAAAGTGCCATAGTCAATGACATAGGGATAAATTTTCTATTTCATCCTTAATAGATTCTACTTGGCACCATTTTTGTTCTGGATTTTTGCAGATATGAAAATGCGTTTGCCAGACAATTTTAAATTCAAAACTATACACAAGATAAAACAAATAACTGTGGTTACATCCACGTCCATGGGGGCTGTCAATATTGATAATATTGCTCTGTCTTCTAATAAAATTGTCTTGTTTCAATTTCAAGAAAATTTGTTTAAAAACACTTGCACTTCTCTCTCAGAGACGTTTGTGCAGCTACAGAAAAACCCACCCATGGTGAATTCTTGCTAGTACTGCTTGGGGTGTTGTGAAACAACAACATGAGATTTTAGGTAGAGTGTTTTTATCAAAACGAGATGAGTTGGTTCAATTAGGAGAATTCAAGGAGATCTAATATCTGTAGTGTTGAACTGTATATTCATAACTTCCTAACTCAAATGTTTACCCTCAACTCATCAGTTTACGTCGAGATAATTCTTAGTTTAAAATAGTTGTGCAGTTGCTCTGAGGATGACAGACAGTATTTTGCTAAATTGCCTATTTGCATTTAAACCATATATTTTTAGTTTTTATAATTACTTTGGCATATTATTTTTCAAGCAGCACATTAAAGCATCACGTGTCTTTTTCCAGAGTAGCACATCTTTTATAGGTAGTTAAATAAAAAGAAGAAAGGAAAATGTTGTCATAAAATACTTTCTGCACCGATTAGATATGTTTAGATCTACTTGGTTTTCTTTTCTACATGTCTTATGTGAATGAATTAACATTTTGGAGTTTGCAGATGAGGAGTTTTAAAACTTAAAAGGCAGGTATCAATCTAACCAATGCTCTTTTTTAAAAAAAAAAAAAACATTGAAATGCAAAAATTGCCAGCAGAGCATTTATGTGTTAAAAGTTTGCAGAATCTATAATATAAAGAACACTTTTAAAGTTGGCTTTAAGAATGCTGTTTTATATATCATTTGGGCAACTGGAAAGTTCCAGTAACTGGCATTTCTCCATCTCCCAAGTCTACAGCAATTTTAACCTTTTGGAGAAATCTCTCTTCCTTGTAAGAGGAGCTTACTGTGATGGGAATATGTTTGAACCTTTCCTGGTGGGAAGAAGGGAACAATCAAAGCCATGTGATTTTATATATATATTTATAAATCCCCTCAGGAATCCCGTAGGTCTACATATGTTCTCTCGGAGACCGATCAGTTGTCTTAGCCTCTCTGGGTATTCAAGCAGAGATGTTCTTTTAATTTGTAAATAGTCTCACTCACTTGCCTTTGGGTTTGTCTATATCCAAACTTTAACTCCTTCTCTCTTTTCAAGTCTGACCTGAAGCGTATCCAGATAACCAGAATTTTTGATTAACAAACACTCACTAGCCCCAGCATGACCAATAACAAAGATATTAGCGTAGTTTTGGAAAACTAAGCAGATATTTTCTCAAACCCCTTAAATTAAAAAGTGTCTTTTCTAAACCCAATAGCGCAGTACATTTTCTTCAGCTCCGTTCATTTTCTCTCTTGTTCATAATCTACGTAATGTGCTGCATATGGAGGAGAGGATAGTGTATGCTCAGGGATCAGGTGTTGGCTTCAAGTACAATTTGTTGTAATTGGCAGTTTATTTCACAGTTAGTGAACTGTCCCATATGATTCATAAAACCTTTATTCTTGCACTGTGCCAATAGGGAGAGTGTGTCGGTTTTGATATTCAGAGATGGTTAGCATGACAAGTGTAAATCGTATACCTGTACGACTTTGGAAGCAAAGTCTTTTCAATCCTCCTTTTTTCAAACACAATGCGGAAGTTGATCAAACCCAACATTTTAGGGTGGATTGCTTCTAACTCCTGAGGTTAATTGGCCTAGCCTTTAATCGGGAATTTCCTTCCTCCGAACTCCACGCAGCACCATTTATTTCACCGTTCTGGATGTCAGTTAATAACACCTTGTAGTTTTGACTGTTTTACCCGCTGCAGGTGAACAACTGAGTGCCATACTGAATTCCATTCAGTCACGGCCTACTCTCCCAGCTCCTTCCATCTTTGATCAAGCTGCAAAATCTCCCTCTTCCCTAGTCCACAGCCCATTTGTGTTCGGACAGCCCCTTTCCTTCCAGCAGCCTCAGCTTCAGAGTAAGTCTGTCAGCCTTTCCTGCCTCATCAGTCCATTGGGGAAGCTTTGTCATTGCTGTAACGGTCTCAGTTGCTCATCGGTCTCAGTTGCTCATCGGCTTCTAATCACCCATCAGTGTGCCTTGTTAGTTGTTTGGGGGTTTTAAATTGGCATCCGTCCTTGGTTTTGTAATATTCCAGTTGATCCCAGGGAAATGTTACTGTGCTAGGACATTCTCCCCACCCTCAACCCCCTTTCATTTTAAGGCTGTGGTTTCATATCATCTTTTAACTTTATGTAACCATTGCAGGTTCTTTATGATGAGATGATAAAAGTCGATAAAGGGTGTTAGATGCAGTTCCTTTAGGAAGGAACTTACAGATGTGGTTTAAAAAAGCACGGATGTGGTTTAAAAAAATTACTTTGAATTTTCAAAGCAAAGTTGGACTGAGATCCAGTAAGATATGGTTTTCTGAGAGACTCGGTTTGGTTTAGTTGTAGAACCTGCCTCTAGGCACCAAAAGATTAAGAAATATTGATTTAACTTTAATGGGGATTATCTTGAGGGAAAGTGCTGGCACTGTCTTTGCATCTTTCAAAACTTAACCAAGTAGAAGCAGGTCAGATTTGCTGATTGCCTCAGTTTACTTAAGGCAGGGGAAGTTAAAACGGTCAGCCTGATTTGTCATTTAGGTCTTTATAATCGTTTTGATGTTAGCCCTCTGAGAACGTAAGCAGTCAGTTCCAGGGGTAATAACTCTTAAGTTAATTCTTAATTAACTAATTAAGAGTTAATTAAGAATTAAGAATTAAGAGTTAATTCTTAATTAACTCTTAATAATTCTTAAGTATTCCATTAAGAATGGACTAACTGCTTTTCACAAATATATCTATAATTATGTAATACCTACTAGATGTTGTGCTGGACAGAATATAGAGGACAAACCATAATGAGTTTTTAGTCTTAATTGAGATCAAATGAAAATGGATGAGTTCTATTGGGGTCCCCCCCACCCAGGGACTTCCTCACAGTAAGTATATTGTTGCATTTTTATGGGTCCAATACAAAGTCAACTTGCTTTTTGGAGAGCCTACAGTTGAGTAGGACTAAGCAGATGTAGGTAGTGATCTGCAGGAGATCAGAGGAGGTTGTTTTAAGGTTGGAGGAGAGCTGAATACACATGCAGACTAGAAGACTGGAAGAATTAGAAAAGAAATGAAAGGAAGTCAGGCCAAGGAATATCAAAAGAAGTCAGGCCAGACAATTACATTTGCAATTTAGCTCAATTGACAGCAGTTAAGTGGCATGGAATGAAGAAGTTTATGAGACTTAGTGGAAGCACATGGGGAGAGCTGTTAAGATACAGATGAGAAATTTGAATTGGATACAAATATAAAGACATCCAAAGGTAATAATAGTCTCATAATAATAATAATAATAATGGCATTTATTAAGCACTTACTATGTGCAAAACACTGCTCTAAGTGCTGGGGAGGTTACAAGGTGATCAGGTTGTCCCACAGGGGTCTCACAGTCTTAATCCCCATTTTACAGATGAGGTAACTGAGGCACAGAGAAATTGTGACTTGCCCAAAGTCACACAGCTGACAATTGGCGGAGCCGGGATTTGAACCCATGACCTCTGACTCCAAAGCCCATGCTCTTTCCACTGAGCCACACTACTTCTCATGAATGTGTTTGAAAGAAAATATTAAAAGTAAGGCCAAAAAAAGGATGGAAAGTTTTACAGTGTTGAGTCAAAGGAACTTGTAACCACAAAATGAGCTACTGGAGAGAAATCAGGATTACTTAGGGAACACAGGGGAAAAGACCAGAAGTGTAAAACTAGAGATTTACTATCTGCTCAGAGGTGATAGTCAAGCCTTGCTGTTGGTCCAGTGGAAAGGGCACTGCTCTGGGGTTTGATTCCCAGAGTTGCCCCAGTTTTGCCCCCTCAAGATGTGACATCAGTGATGAAAATTTCTGAGCAAGAGCCCCTTGGAGTTTTCTGTGGTTAAGAGTCTTGCTTAAAGTGAGCAGAGAATATTGTGACTTCCGTGGCAATGTGAGAAACAGTTTGGCTCAGTAGAAAGAGCATAGGCTTTGAAGTCAGAGTTCATGGGTTCAAATCCCAGCTCCGCATATAGAGATGGTCCCTACCCAACAGTGGGATCACAGTCTAAAAGGGGGAGAGAGACAAAACAAAGCAAAACAAGTAGACAGGTTCAATACTAACAGAATAAATAGAATTATAGCTATATGCATATCATTAATAAAATAGAGTAATAAATATGTACAAATATACTCAAGTGCTTTGGGGAGTGGAGGGAGGAGTGGAAGAGAGGAAAAAGGGGAAGTCTGGGAAGGCTTCCTGGACAAGGTGAGCTATGAATAAATAAATAAATTACAGATATAGACATATGTGCTGTGGGAATGGGAGGGAGGTTGAATGAAGGAGCAAGAGCGGCGTAGAAGGGAGTTGGAGTTGGAGAAGAGGAAAGGAGGGTGTGAGCCCACTGTTGGGTAGGGACCGTCTCTATATGTTGCCAACTTGTGCTTCCCAAGCGCTTAGTACAGTGCTCTGCACACAGTAAGCGCTCAATAAATACGATTGAATGAATGAAAAGGAGGACGTAGTCAGGGAAGGCTTCTTGAAGGAGATGTGCCTTCCGTAAGGTTTTGAAGAGGCGGAGAGCAATCATCTTTCTGATATGAGGAGGGGGCATGGTTATCTGAATTCTGGTGCCCGTGTCCTTGGATTCTGGCCGTTAAGCATCTGCACCATACAGGGGACAGGCGGTGACATGTCCCGTCCCCAGTGAACATCCCGGGATAATAATAATAGTGTTGGTATTCGTTAAGTGCTTACTATGTGCCAAGCACTGTTCTAAGTGTTGGGGTAGATACAAGGTCATCAGGTTGTCCCACGTGGGGCTCACAGTCTTCATCCCCATTTTACAGATGAGGTAACTGAGGCCCAGAGAAGTTAAGTGGCTAGCCCAAAGTCACACAGCAGACAGGTGGCAGAGCTGGGATTAGAACCCATGACCTCAGACTCAGATGGTCTTGAATAGGAGTGCGGTCTCAGGGGGTTTAAAACTGGCTCCAAATCCAGTAGTAGAAGTATTTATTAAGCGTCTAAAGCACTGGAAAAAAAATACACCCCTTGGGCAAGTGTGGGGAAGGCGGCCCTGGGGTTCCTCCCCACGATTGAGGGTTGGTCACTGAGCTATTTGTACAAACCCGGTCTCTTGACTCCTTGTCAAAAATCATCGTGGATGGGAGGCTTTTAATACCAATAATTGCGGCATTTGTGAAGCGCTTACTAGGTGCTAGGTACAATTCTAAGGGCTGGGGTAGATACAAGATAATCCGGTTGGACGCAGTCCCTATCCAACATAGGGCTCACAATTTTAGCCCCCATTATGCAGACGAGGGAGCTGAGGCACAGAGAAGGTAATCAATCAATCGTATTTATTGAGCGCTTACTGTGTGCAGAGCACTGTTAAGCAGATAAGGGGCAGAGCCGGGATGAGAACCTAGATCCTTCTCACTCCTAGGCCCATGCTCTTTCATCATCATCATCATCAATCATATTTATTGAGCGCTTAGTGTGTGCAGAGCACTGTACTAAGCGCTTGGGAAGTACAAGCTGGCAACATATAGAGACAGTCCCTACCCAACAGTGGGCTCACAGTCTAAAAGGGGGAGACAGAGAACAAAACCAAACATACTAACAAAATAGAATAGATATGTACAAGTAAAATAAATAAATAAATAAATAAATAGAGTAATAAATATGTATAAACATATATACATATATCCAGGTGCTTTGGGGAAGGGAAAGAGGTGGGATGGAGGGGGGGAATGGGATCTTTCTGCTTGGCCCACTGCTTCCTTGGGCAGACAATTAGATAGACCCGAATGAAACTTTCCCACATTTGAAGAGGTCAAGGAACATTCCATTAAGTATGATGCTCTTCACTTTCAGCAGTCTGTTTTGTTGCCAGTGAAATCCTTTCTCGTACCACCTAATAGTATAGTAGTATTTCTTTCAATTAAAACCCCTTACTACCCATTCTCCACATTGGCTCTCTGACTTTCAAATGTCCAATGTGGATAGGAGTCAGTCAGTGTGGCCATCCTGCAGAGCCTGTCCTTTCGTGATCCCATTTTTTTCCCCATGACTATCACGATCTCTACCTCCAAATTTCATTTTGCTTTTCTCTATCACCCCCGCCTCCCCTTGCTTCAAGCCTGGGGCTTACTTTCCTTCTCTTTGACATGCAGGTTGGTGCTTTCAGAGTACTTACTCATATCTTTTCTATGATTTTAATTCCATGTTGGCATCTTAACTGCAGTAGAAACTTTTGCCTAATTTCATGTTCCACTTTTGAGCGTCTTGGCAGCTCTATCATCCAAGTTTACCCACTATTTTTGTATTATCTTAGACTACTAAAACTTATGAAAACTGGATTTTTGTTTCCTTTCCAGGTCTTAACTTATGATTCCTTGGCATAATTACTGGCCTTTGTGGAGTTGCAGTTTTTTGTATTTCCCAGTAAAATATTATCTATAACTTTCTCACATGAACATCTTTTCTCCTGTAGGCTATTGTCAACAATTGGAAGTGTAAGAATGCCATACATCAATCTTTGTGTTCCCCATATATGTTCTTCAATAAGTCTCTTCTGTAATTTCCCTTCTACCCTTTCCATTTCCATGGTATTTTTCTTTTGCCACCCATCTCCTCCAGAAAGCCTTCCTTGACTGCTTTTTAAGCTTCCCATTGTATATTCCCATGTCAGCCCTTTATTTTAACTTAAGCATTTGCAACCGCCTTATTCCTTATCTACAAACAGTTTATACTCTGTATCTGGTGTCTTTAGTGACTTTCTGGTGACTTTGGTGTCTTTGTTCTCCACTAAATTGTTAGTACACACAGCAGGCTGTCAGTAAACACTATTGGTTATCCACCAAACCCTCTTTGTGATGGAGATAATAGTAACTCAGTTTTTGGGTCTCCCAATACATTTCATTTAAGCTTATTAAATGTAGGTATATTGTCAAATGGCTGTATATTCAATTTTATATCATCAACTGGTGTTTTTTTTTTATTTACTTCAATCCCGCATGGGATACAGAATGATCTTGTGAACCCGATTTTATGTACTGTTTGGACAGATCATAAAATTGGTTGAAATTTAAAATACAAAGATCAGAGCATTTAATTTAGAGTCCGCCTTTTTAAAAACAACAACAACTTTTTCAGTTTTTGTTTTTATTGTTGTATTAATGCTGGGTTGTTTTAACCAAACTGGAAAAATGAAATGCAGCATCTTAACGGTAAAAACTGAAAGATATTTCTGAAATGGGAAAAAATGCTTAATAGTCTTACTCTCTGTGCCCCCTAGGACTGGAAGCAGTATAAAATATCTTCTTTGGAAAGATACTGTAATTTTCCATATGTACTGTACATTTTCTGTCTGGCAAGTGGGTTGCCTTTTTCCAGCCCAGTCTCCTGTATACTTTCTTCCCCGGGATTCTGTTTTCTCAAGCCCCATGACCTTGATTCCATTGTTGAAAATGGCTATCACTGACCCTCCTTCCCAAACTGTTTGTGCCAGAAAATTGAGTTTCACATAGCGTATCATTTCAGGGGATTTTTAATGGTATTTGTTAAGCACTTACTATGTGTCAAACACTGTTCTAAATGCTGGAGTAGATACAAGTTAATTAGGTCAGATGCAGTCCCTGTCCCACACGGGGCTCACAGTCTAAGTAGGAGGGAGAACAGGAATTTAATCCCCATTTTACAATTGAGGAAACTTTGGCACAGGGAAATCATTCAGTTGCACTTATTTAGTGCTTATTTTGTGCAGAGCATTGTACAAAGTGGTTGGGAGAGTACAGCACAGTAATATACAGACACATTCCCTGCCCACAACGAGCTTACAGTCTAGAGGGAGTTTAGTGACTTGCCCAAGGTCGCACACCAAGCATTTGGCAGAGTCAGGATTAGACCTCAGGTCCTCTGATGCCCAGGCCAAGGCTTTTTCCACTTGGCCACGGGAGAAGAAGCATGGCCTAATCGATAGAGCACAGGCCTGGGGGTCAGAAGATCATCCGTTCTAATCCCGGGTCCGCCCCTTGTCTGCCCTGTTTCCTTGGACAAGTCACTTAACTTCTCTGTGCCTACAAAATAGGAATTAAAGACTGTCAGGCACAAGTGGGATAGGGATTTTGTCCAACCCAATTATCTTGTATCATCCCAGCTCTTAGAACAGTGCCTGGCACATAGTAAATGCTTAACGAATACCATAATTACTATTATTATGCTGCTTCTCACTAGGCTGACCATATGTTTATCAATATAGATTTGCATTATTTGCCGAGATAGAGATAAAAATCATGCTGGAAAATTACGGTTGGTAGTGTTAACTCGAGTTTACAGTCTGACAATCTGGGAAAGTTAAAGTAAAAAGCTAGCCTCAGAACGAAACTAAATTTAAGAAAATTGTGATTTTCTCCCAGTATGTACTTTTGAAAAAGGCTTTTTGGATTTTAGGCAGTTTAAGGTCTTGTGTTCAGTGCCTTCATACTTTTGTAGAATCCATCTTAATAACATTTTAGCCAGAAACAAAAATGGACTTCAGTTACAATAATGTCTTCCTTTTAGTTTTTTACAGATAGTGGAGATTTGCTAATATTGCAAATTCTGCATTTAATAGAAAACAAATGCGTGATAAGATCACATTAAAGGACCTCACCTTTTTTGCCTTCCATCAGACTGTGGAACAACACATTAATAAATACACTTTTGGAGGGGCACTAATAATTTGGGCCAAAATGTATACTATCAAGTAACAGTAAATATTTTTGAGATGGAAAAGTTACTTCTTTCATTGGAAGGAATTTGACAGCTATCAGTTGCTACCAAATTAAAAATCATCTCAAGGAAAGGCATGGGTGGGAACTCTTAACTTGCTCTACTTTTCCTTAGTATACAAAAAAAGGAAATGCTTCTGCTTTCATCAGATAAAACATTGACATTCTGAAGCCTGCCATGCTATACGTTTTCCATTTTGTATGAAAAGCTGTGTCTATTTATTATTGAATTAAGAAGGCCCTGGCCTTGTATCAAAAGTCTGAAAACTCATCTTGGGATATGTCATGGATCAGTCTTATACATCATTTTTTCATCTTTAAAATATAAATCTCGGGAGAGATGTTTTCATAAAATGGCTTTTTAAAAATGAGAACAGGGTTAGGCGAAGTTCACAGAACAGGGAATTTCCACTTAATTTAGTACCGCAATAAGGAGGTGCATGCCATTTGAAATGCTTTGATTTTGCTGGTTTTCTCTGCTAATTTTTTTACCATTCAATCTGTGCCGCTTCTCTGCCACTGTTTTCCACTGTAGAAACACCATCCCGCAACCTTGCTTCTCGTGAGCGCATTTGCAAAAATAATGGTGTAGCTGGGTCTGCCTCTGCTATCTCATCCCTCTCTCACAAACTAAAGGGTGGGTATGCATGCCTTCACGGATGGGTCATTCACCGTTTACCCAGAAAGTTTGGATGACGCAAATAAAGTTTCACTTCAGTTCATTGCCATTCCATTCATTTGTTAAATGAGAATTGAACTGTAATTCTAGTCTCGTTGTATATTGGTGTAATTATGCATTGACTCCTATGAGGTGCTACTATCCTTATTAGACATGAAGCGACCTTGTATTTAAGATATATTTAAATTTTAACTCTAGGAGGATAACTTTTTATATTGCAGTAGTTCCAATTTCATGCACTACAGTGCGTCTGTAAATTTTTGAGTGTTTTATATAGCCAATCATTTTTTATTTGAGAAAAGCTTATTTGTATAATGTAAATATTTACTGTGATACGTCTATGAGATTATAACTTTATTTTATATACTGAATGTTGCCTGTGTTTCATATTGAAATTTTTGAGTGTTTTATATAGCCAACTATTTTTTATTTGAGAAAGGTTTATTTGTATAATGTAAATATTTATTGTGATATGTCTGAGATTATAACTTTATTTTATACACCGAATGTTGCCTGTGTTTCATACTGAAATGTTTTCTGAGAACAGTTTGAATCCCCATTTAATTTAAAAGTTTAGATTTCAAAAACGGTGTTGCGAATCCAGTCACATATATAGGAACCTTCCGGTAATAGAACTCAGTTCCGAGGTGTTATTTCGGTTTGCTCTACAGGCAAATTAGGGTGGTTGCTTGTAGAGGGACTTTTTTAATAGTCTAAAAATTTATTTTTGACCCCAAATTTACACAAGGCAAGCCTGACTTTCGGCATTAAGTGACACAGGGACTGCTAAGGACAGGGAAAAGTAATGTTTTGCAACCACTTGGAATCAGCCTCAAGACTGCCTCAAGAACGATATTGAGAATACCCCGACCGCATTTTATGCTTTTCAGTCTTCCCTCCTCCGAATTCTATCACTTTTATGCTACTCCTGTCACTTTATGCTACTCCAATCAATCAATCAATCAATCAGTCGTATTTATTGAGTGCTTACTGTGTGCAGAGCACTGTACTAAGCGCTTGGGAAGTACAGGTTGGCAACGTATAGAGAAGGTCCCTACCCAACAGTGGGCTCACAGTCTAGAAGGGGGAGACAGACAACAAAACAAAACATATTAACAAAAATAGAAGCCTCAGGGAAGACTCCAGGCTGCATAATGTGGGTGATTAGGACTGCCCCACAAATCAATCAATCAGTCAGTAGTCTTTATTGAAGCACTTATTGGGAGCAGAGCACAATACTAAGTGGTTGGGAGAAGTTTCTAGGGATCAAGCGAGCCTTATTCCCGTAGCCCTGCTGGGGTCCATTAGATAGACCATTGCTCTGGAAAACTGGAAACCGGATTAGAGCCCCAGTTCTGCCTGTATCTGCAGCTTCTCAATCCTGAAACCCTAGGATCACCGTTCATCCGTCATACCTGATGGGAGCATTCAGCTTCCCGCTCTTTCTCCTGGTCCCCTAACAAGAGGAGCCTGGGAAAGCTATTTGAGGTAGCAAGATTCCCCCCACATTTTTTCTCTTGTTTTCATGAGGATACAACCACTGGAAACAAATAACTAAATTACATATCTTAGCAAGGTCTTAGACTAACAAGCAAAAGCGGTGATGTACCTGAAAAATAAAACAGTTTGCAGCAATTTGGCTAAATAAATCGGCCATTTTTTTTTTGGCAATTTGCCTCTTCCATTTATACTTTAAAAATCATATGGATCCCGAAAGACTTTCTCAAAAGGTTTATGATTCCATCCCATGAAGACTTGGGTACTTAAAAAAAAATTGGCTGGTTGTCTTCACAGCCATTTTACTTGAACAGTATTTTAACTCTAATTGGTCCATTCAGTAAAAAATTAAAATATTACTTTAAATTACACTGACTTACAGAAATACTTTTCCTTGCCGTAAAATCAGGAGAATAATCTCCTCTTCCTGTAACTGTTTTGAAGTCCTCCTCCATGCATTTGGCTCTCAGGGTACTTGGGGTAAACTCAACTTATGCTGAGGCTAAATGAACGAAAGAATGAGACTACCTTGGGTACTGGGGGCTGGCTGTTAGTGACTAGTTCGTTAAAGTCTATATAGTCATCTATATCCAGTTATCCTCTTGCTCCTTTTAAAATATATAGATATATAGGAGTGATTTCTCTTTCACAAAAAGGTCCACCTGATTTATCGTGTGAAGAAAAGTGCTTACCACCTAATAAGTACCTTATTTATGTTTAGTATGCTTAGTTTGGTAGACATGCTACTATGTCAGTTTAGTATGCTTAGTTTGGTAGATGTCAGATGACTTCAGCAGTCAATGGGCAACTCTTTGTAGGAAAACGATTTCTACAACAAAATTGGTCACCAGGATATAATGGTTTAGTAGCAAGGTAGAACCCCCAGGGAACGTATTTTCCAACTCTGTTATATCAACCTCTCCCAAGCACTTCGGACATTGCTTTGCACACAGTAAGTGCTCAATAATTACTGTTAATTGCTTGATACCAGTGTTTCATGATTTTCCGCTCTGAAAAGAAACATCGATAAATGACCAAGAGCCTGTACCAAATATTTGGTCACTGTGGTCAGCTTGAAATGTCAGTAAGTCATAAGTCTTGTAAATTTATTTTAGACTGCTTACTAGAACTTTCTTTCATAGGTGCATTTCAAGTTAAGTTTAATCATATTTATTGAGTGCTTTTTGTGTGCAGAGCACTGTCCTAAGAACTGAGGAGAGTACTATTATTATTATTATTATTACCATATAACAGAGTTGGTAGACATGCTCCCTGCCCACAAAGAACTTACAATCTAGAGGAGCAGACTATTAATGAGGTGTATTCAGTGACACTCATGCCATCAACAAAAGTGATGCTTCAAATTTCATTATTTGCAAATGTACTAATAAATACGGTTTCCTCTTGGGCAGCTGAAGAAGGTATTTTCAGGGGTTACACAGTTTTGAGAGTATGCCTTACTCTTTTCCCTCTATTCTGATGGTGGTTAGTCCTTAGCAGAAACACCCGGGTGAAGCCGCCTTAGGGTTCAAGCCCATTTTTATTGCGATGAATTGTTTTGATGGTAAAGAAACTGCTGTATCTAATGAAGAGGTCTGCTAACCCCTTCTCCACGGAAATCCGTCCCCCAGGTGACAGAGGAAGTGTCCCAGCAAGTCCTAGACCGGCTTCTCCGGCGGGCTTATCCGACCTCGCCTCGAAAACCAGGGCGGAGAGCAGGTCCCCCAAGCCCGAGGGCCGGGCGAGCCGGACCACCGCCGAGCAGAAGAAAGCCAGGAATACCGAAGGCCTTTCTGCTAGCGAATCCCTCCTGCTGAAATCCGACGCTGCCAAGCTCCGCTCAGATTCCCACAGTAGGTCCCTGTCCCCCAACCATAACACCCTGCAGACGCTCAAATCTGACGGGAGAGGGTCGTCGGGCCTGCGAGCCGAATCTCCGGGACCGGGATCTCGCTCGTCATCCCCGAAGCCCAAGACTCTCCCGGCCAGCCGATCCAGCCCTCCCGGCGCGGGCTCTTCCCGCTCCTCCTCTCCACACGATAAAGCTCTACCTCAGAAAGCCGCCGTTCCCGTGAAGACTAAGCTCGACCCTCCCCGCGAGCGATCCAAATCCGACTCTTACACTCTGGATCCGGACACCCTGCGCAAAAAGAAGGTGCCCCTCACCGAGCCGTTAAGGGGACGCTCCACGTCGCCCAAACCAAAAAGCGTCCCCAAGGACCCCAGCGCCTCTCCCGGCGCCGAAAACCGGGCGCCTTCTCCCCACGTGGTCCAAGAAAACCTGCACAGCGAGGTGGTCGAAGTCTGCACGTCCAGTACCTTAAAGACAGACAGCATCACGGATAGCACCTGCGACGAAGGCACCGAGTTTAAGAGCGTGGACGAGAGTGCCAACAAGGTTCACTTCAGCATCGGGAAAGCGCCCCTGAAGGATGAGCAGGAGATGCGAGCCTCCCCCAAAGTGAGCCGGAAATGTGCCGGAAGGCACGCCAGGCCGAAGAAGGAAAAATCCGGCTTCCTCTTCAAAGGGGAAGGTGCCCGACCGCTGGAGCCGGCCAAGCAAGCCATGTCCCCCTCAGTGGCGGAATGCGCCAGGGCCGTCTTTGCCTCGTTCCTCTGGCACGAAGGCATAGTCCACGACGCCATGGCCTGCTCCTCCTTCCTCAAGTTCAATCCGGAACTGTCGAAAGAGCACGCGCCGATAAGAAACAGCTTAAATGGCCAGCAGCCGCCCGAAGAGAAAGAAACCAAGCTGAAAAACAGACATTCCTTGGAAATCTCATCCGCTCTCAATATGTTCAACATTTCCCCGCACGGGCCAGACATCTCCAAAATGGGCAGCATCAACAAAAATAAGGTCCTGTCTATGCTGAAGGAGCCTCCCCTCCAGGAGAAATGTGAGGACGGAAAGGCAGACGGCGCTTCTTTCGAGGTGTCCGCCCACCACACGATGAAGTCCAAATCTCCCCTGCCCTTAACCTTGCAGCATCTGGTGGCTTTTTGGGAAGACATCTCCCTAGCTACCATCAAGGCCGCTTCGCAGAACATGATTTTCCCCAGCCCCGGGTCCTGTGCGGTCCTCAAGAAGAAAGACTGCGACAAAGACAGTAAGAAGGCCAAAAAGGAAAAAAAGAAGAAAGACAAGGCTGAAGTCAGGCCTCGAGGGAATTTATTTGGGGAGATGGCGCAACTTGCAGTGGGCGGGCCGGAGAAGGACACCATCTGTGAACTGTGCGGGGAGTCTCATCCGTATCCTGTGACCTATCACATGAGACAAGCCCATCCAGGTAACCCTAGAGCAGGAGAGAACTCCGGTTATTTTTAGTAATAATAAAAAAATAATAATAATAATAATAATGGCATTTATTAAGCGCTTACTATGTGCAAAGCACTGTTCTAAGCGCTGGGGAGGTTACCAGGTGATCAGGTTGTCCCACAGGGGGCTCACAGTCTTAATCCCCGTTTTACAGATGAAGTAACTGAGGCACAGAGAAGTGAAGTGACTTGCCCAAAGTCACACAGCTGACAATTGGCGGAGCCGGGATTTGAACCTGCGACCTCTTGACTCCAAAGCCCGGGCTCTTTCCACTGAGCCACGCTTCACTTCTCCGGGCCTCAGTTCCCTCATCTGTCAAATGGGGATAAAGAGAAGTTAAGTGACTTGCCCAAAGTCACCCAGCTGTCAATTGGCGGAGCCGGGATTTGAACCCACGACCTCTGACTCCAAAGCCCAGCCTCTTTCCACTGAGCCACGCTGCTTCTCTAACAATAATAATAACGATAAATAACAATTATAAGTACTGGTTAAGCGCTTACTATGTGCCAAGCACTGTTCTAAATGCTGAGGGTGATACAAGTTTATCAGGTTGTCCCAAGTGGGGCTCACAGTCTTAATCCCCATTTTACAGAGGAGGTAACTGAGGCACGGAGAAGTTAAGTGGCAGAGCCGGGATTAGAACCCACGACCTCTGACTTCCAAGCCGGTGCTTCTTCCACTAAGCCACGCTACTTCTCTAATTATTGGAGTGTTAGTTTGAGCCACCCCGAGAGCTAGAGAGAGAGAGAGACCGATTTACCATCATTCCATCACGTAGGGCAGTTTTAATCGGTGATCGTCGTCACCAGTGATATTCATTGAGTCATTACTGTGTGCAGAGCACTGTGCTGAGTGCCTGAAGGAGTACAGTTCAACAGAATTGGCAGACACACGTTCCCTGCCCGCATCAAGCTTACAGTCTAGTACTGATGCTCACTTTGGATTTTGCATGAAAAAATAGCGCGTCAGATACTGTAAATTCTGAATCATTTCGAGTCTAGCACGCTTGAGTTTTAGAAAATTAACGTACAATTCACAGGCATCTAAAATATCTGTAAGATTGTATATGGAACAGAATTATTTTTCCTCTGTTGCTTCTCCGTAAATGGATGATTAGCGTTGTCCTGTTAAATTAAAAAAAATACAGCAAGCGGCTTGCGAAAATCACTCCAAATATTTGACGCTCCTAACATAGTAAATGCTGAGTATCGGCCTTATAATTGCCTTTGCTGATTTTGGAATTTCTTCTGTTTCCTTTTCATCTCATTATTATTTTAAGGTTGTGGCCGGTATGCCGGCGGTCAAGGTTATAATAGCATTGGACACTTTTGTGGCGGATGGGCCGGTAATTGTGGTGATGGTGGAATAGGAGGTAGCACTTGGTATCTAGTCTGTGATCGCTGCAGAGAAAAGTATCTCCGTGAAAAACAAGCGGCGGCAAGAGAGAAGGTATGTTTTTCACTTTCGATGCTTCAGTACTACTAGTAGAGGCGCACTGTCGTCTAGACACTCTAAACGTTTAGTAGGTTATCATTTGAAATACCTGTCACACATTTTCTGCCAAAGAATAACCTGGGAAACAATCTAGGGATCCGGGGGTAGATTTGGCTTCACAAATTCATTCATTCATTCAATCGTATTTATTGAGCGTTTATTGTTTGCAGAGCTCTGTACTAAGCGCTTTGATTTGTAGTCACACCTAGGTGGCCAGTGCATACATTTGCCAACACTGATCAAATTAAACGTAGCAAAGCAGATTTTCAGTTTTCTGTAATCCGGAGTTTAAACTCATATAAAGATCCCACTATAAAATGACCTCGTTTTCCAATAACTAACTTAGGGCACGCTTTTTTTATGGTGTTCGTTAAGTGCTTACTACGTGCTAGGCACTGAACTAAGCGCTGAGTAGCTACCTGGTACCATTACCCTAACGTAGGGTTGGCCAGTTGATTCCCAGGTGGAGAGGGAATCAAATCCCCTCTCAAATCCCCAGGTGTGCAAGTCCTTTTCATGGAACTCTGCTGCTCCTCGGGGTATTTGCAGACTCTCTTATTTGATCTGGTTTGCTATCGGCTTCGATTCCTTGGGCAGCGGAGGCGAAAGATCTGCAAATGTAATTAGCCATCGGTCCCCTCCCTTCAACAGCTGCAACACAAACGCTTACTCTGATGAACACACCATCCCCTGAATATAAGCTAAACTTCCTGGACTTTACTCGAAACCTCCTCGGGATTAGGTAAAGCCTCTTTCAGTCGGCCCTGGCTCTTAGAAAGTAGCATTTTCTAACCAACTTGAACCCAAGTTGCTGATTTTTAAAGAAGATTTTTTGATTAATAGTTCATTCATCAGTCGTATTTGAGAGCTTACTGTGTGCAAAGCACTTGGGAGAATGCAATAGAGCAATAATCAGACATATTCCCTGCCCACAATGACTTACAGTCTAGAGGACCATAAGGACTGTAAGAAGTGCTTACTATGTGCCAAGCATAGTGATACTCAATAAATACGATTGAATGAATGAATGAATACTATGCTCTGGGGTTGAATCAGCATATTCATTCATTCATTCAATCGTATTCATTGAGCATTTACTGTGTGCAGAGCACTGTACTAAGCGCTTGGGAAGTACAAGTTGGCAACATATAGAGATGGTCCCTACCCAGCAGTGGGCTCACAGTCTAGAAGGTGGAGACAGACAACAAAACAAAACATATTAACAAAATAAAATAAATAGAATAAATATGTACAAATAAAATAGAGTAATAAATATGTACAAACATATACATATATACAGGTGCTGTGGGGAGGGGAAGGAGGTAAGCCGGGGGGGGGGGGGGGGGGGGGGGGAATGAGGAGGAGGAGGGGGAGAGGAAGGAGGGGGCTCAGTGTGGGAAGGCCTCCTGGAGGAGGTGAGCTCTCAGTAGGGCTTGGAAGGGAGGAAGAGAGCTAGCTTGGCGGATGTGCGGAGGGAGGGCGTTTCGGGCCAGGGGGAGGAAGTGGGCAGGGGGTTGACGACGGGACAGGCGAGAACGAGGCCCGGTGAGGAGGTTAGCGGCAGCAGAGGAGCGGAGGGTGCGGGCTGGGCTGGAGAAGGAAAGAAGGGAGGGGAGGTAGGAAGGGGCGAGGGGATGGACAGCCTTGAAGCCAAGAGTGAGGAGTTTTTGCTTGATGTGTAGGTTGATTGGTAGCCACTGGAGATCGAACAGTCCCTTTCCCAAGTGGGATTCCCAGTCCAAGTAGGAGATGAGAAATCATTTCACAGATGCGAAAACGGAGGCACAAAGAAGTTGTGACTTGCCCAGAACCACACAGCTGGCAAGTGACAGTACCGGGTTTAGAACCCAGGTCCTCTGACTCCTTGGCCATGCCTAGCCCATGTTGTTTCCCTTTACTGTAGTTCATCGAATAGAAACGTCGTTTGTATTAGAAGTAGATTGTTTTTATAGTCAGCATTAGAGATTACGTGGGAAATATTGTATACATCATGGTGCGTGCAGGATCATTAAGGAAATCCATGATTTTTCCCCCCATACTAGGTGAAACAATCTAGGAGAAAACCAATGCAAGTGAAAACTCCTCGGGCCTTGCCCACGATGGAGGCTCACCAGGTGATTAAAGCAAACGCACTGTTCCTGCTGTCTTTGAGCAGCGCCGCCGAGCCGAGCATTCTCTGTTACCATCCTACAAAGCCCTTCCAGTCACAGCTTCCCAGTGTGAAAGAAGGCATTTCTGAAGACCTGCCCATTAAAATGCCATGCCTCTACTTGCAAACACTAGCCAGGTATGAAAGGCGTTCAGTGGTTTGGGGATTGACGCCTCTTTTATTATTCTGCTCTTTTATTATTTAGTGGTGGAATTGCTAAAGTAGCTGTGGTGCCCAACATGGAACTAAGCTTTGGGATAGAGACAAACTAATCAGATTAGAAACACTACAATTGATATGTGTGAAATGCATATCACAGCTCTTGCCCTCTGGGAGCTTTATTCTAAAATATTGCAGCATTTACACTTGCTGCACATACATAAAACATTGAAAATGGCGTGTAAGTATTTATTGCATTTGAATTTTAGAACATCATAAGCTGATACTTCTCTCCCAAACAAAAAAAATAATATATATGGCCAGTTCTCTCATAGCTGTAAAAGATGCAAATTCAGGAGAAGAGACATTCATTCATTCATTCATTCAAACAATCGTAGTTATTGAACACTTACTGTGTGCAGAGCAGTGTACTAAGCTCTTGGGAAGTACAAATCAGCATAGTGACCGATCTGTAGTCCTGACAAAAAGATATACTTTTACCCTGCCTCTCCTAGACTGCCTAACTCTGAACAGGAGGCAGATTCAAATTAGAATTCATTCAACAAGAAGGTATTCCCAATTATCAGAAGTTCTAACCTCCAAATTTTGGGAAGTAGGAGAGCTGCCTCAATTTGATGCTGATTCCTAGATATGGTATTTACAAAGTGATTACTATAATGATGTCATTTGTTAAGCACTTACTACGTGCAAAGCGCTGTTCTAAGCACTGGGGGGGATACAAGGTGATCAGGTTGTCCCACGTGGGGCTCTCAGTCTTAATCCTTATTTTACAGATGAGGTAACTGAGGCTCAGAGAAGTTAAGTGACTTGCCCAAGGTCACACAGCAGACGTGGCGGAGCCGAGATTAGAACCCATGACCTCTGACTCCCAAGGCACGGAGCCACGCTGCTTCTCTAATTGTGTCAAGAACTGTGCTAAGCACTGGGGTTAGAGACAAGATAACCAAGGTGAACAGTCCCTGTCCTACATAGGCCTTGCAGTCTACGAAACGCTGATCACAAGTGCGCCGGGCCAGTCTGGCCCAAATATTTATATATATATATATATATATATATATATATATATATATATATATATATATATATATATATATATATATATATACATATATATATATATATATATATTTATATATATATATATATATATATATTTATATATATATGTATATATATGTGTATATATATACATATAAATATAAATATATATATAATTAATATTAATATAGAATATTATGTATATAATCTTTTAATTTGGGGGGGAAAATGTTTCTTAGAGAAATTAGCATGAAACCTTGTTCTCTAATCTACCCATGGGGCTCCAGGGGTGAAAGTAAATTGAAACATTTTTTTTTTAATGGTATTTGTTAGTACTTACTATGTGCCAGGCACTGTACTAGCCCTGGGGTAGACACAAGCTAACCAGCTTGGACTCGTGGCGCTCACAGTCTTAATCTCCATTTGTACGGATTAGGGAACTGAGGCACAGAGAAGTGAAGTGACTTGCCCAAGGTCAGAAAGCAGACAAGTGCTAGAGCCAGGTCCTTCCAACTCCTAGGCCCATGCTCTATTCTCTAGGCCATGCTGCTTCTCTGGAATTTGGTTCCAGTAATCATTCCATCCATCAGTCAGTGGTATCTATTAAATGATGTAAAACATCATTTTTAGATGTGAAGAACAGCTACATAAAGTTGCTTCTGATAAGTTTCAATTCACCTTGATTCTTTTTTTTTTTCCCAGTGGTATTTGTTAAGTGCTTAATATGTGTCAGAGACGGTACTTAGCACTGGGGTAGATAGAAGTTAATGAGGTTGGACACAGTGCCTGTCCCCCATGGGACTCACAATCTTAATCCCCACTTTACAGGTGAGGTAACTGAGGCACAGAGAAGTGAAATAACTTGCCCAGTATAACACAACAGAGGTGTAGCGGAGTCAGTATTAGAACCCAGGTCCTTCTGAGTCCCAGACACCTGCTGTATCCACTAGGCCAAGCTGCTTCTCTGATTCTGATAAAATTAGATTAATTTAGGTAAAATTACCATTCGTGACAGATCATTAAGACGTGTTTTTCTTTTCCCTTCCCAAAATAGACTGGGACTGTGGGATATACCAGATGTAGTGTTCTGATGAAATTATATTTGATTCAACGCAGGCATCATCACGAGAACTTTGTGGGTTACCAGGATGACAACCTTTTCCAGGATGAAATGAGGTATTTGCGCTCCACCTCAGTTCCTGCACCATACATATCAGTAACTCCCGATGCCAGCCCTAATGTTTTTGAGGAGCCAGAAAGCAACATGAAGTCCATGCCACCAAGGTATTCCTGTTCAGTTGTTTCTTAAAGTGTGCTGAGGCAAGGGGGAAGAGAAGTCTGGAAGAAATATGGAATCGTGGGGCTGGAAACAAGTAGTAGTAATATTTATTAAGCATCTGCTGTGTGAAGAGCACTGTACTAAGCGCTGGGAAAGAGGATGCAGGTGGGAATTTAACATGGCCCCTGAGGTGGGGGGAGAGACAGACAGATCTGGAGCAGTAAAACATCATAAAGGACAAGTACACAAAGAAGCTATGGCTTGAGGAGCAGAAATTTAAGCACCTCATGATACAGAAACCCCGGCAGACCCATAGCCATTAGCCTTCCCAAGGTTGTTGTGTTGTAAGAGGCATCATGCTATAGGTGCTATTCTCTTTCCCCCTCCTGGGTGGGGTCAACAGGATGGGATGGGCTCTCCCCTGTGGTGCACAGATCTCTAAATTACGTACTTGTATTCGTGTCGACTTGTACTTCCCAAGCTCTTAGTACAGTGCTCTGCACACACACAGTAAGCGCTCTATAAATATGATTTAATGAATAAATGTCTGTCTCCCCCTCTAGACGGTGGGCTGGGTGCGTGACTGCCAATTTTGTTGCATTGTGATAACAATAACAACTGTGGTATTAGGTGCTCACTATGTGCCAAGAACTCTACTTAGGGCTGGGATGGATATAAGCAAATCAGGTTGGACACAGTCCCTGTCCCCCATGGGGCCCACAGTCTTCATCCCTATTTTACAGATGAGGTAACCGAGGCCCAGAGAAGTGAAGTGACTTATCCAAGGCCCCCCCAGCAGACAAGCGCTTTGTACAGTGCTCTGCGCACAGTAAGCGCTCAATAAATACGATTGAATGGACAAGCGGCCAAGCCGGGATTAGGACCCAGGTCCTTTGGACTCACGGGCCCGTGGTCTACCCACTAGGCCGTGCTGCTTGTAATAATAATAATAATAATAATAATAATAATGGTATTTATTAAGCACTTACTATGTGCAAAGCACAGTTCTAAGCGCTGGGGAGGTTACAAGGTAATCAGGTTGTCCCACGGGGGGCTCACAGTCTTAATCCTCATTTTACAGATGAGGGAACTGAGGCACAGAGAAGTTAAGTGACTTGCCCAAGTAGTGTCCCAGCTGCTTGTTAGCCGCCAAGTCATTTGAAGCAAATTAAGCAGACTGTGACTCTAGCCCGTGAGCGCTCGTTGAGGGCAGGGAATGCGACTGTTCATTGTGTTGTACTCTCCCAAGCACTTAGTACAGTGCTCTGCACACAGTAAGCACTCAGTAAATACGATTGAATGAATGATGAGTGAAAGTAAATATGCATAAGTGAAGCAGACGTGGTCTTAGACGCCTCCCTTGTACGATGGACCACACTCCCGGATAGCTATATTAAGATCCTAAAATCTATGTGAATTGTGCATTAAGCAAGTGTGAAAGGGACTATTGCAGAGACTAGAGAAAAAGATCAGCATTTTTTGGTACTTCCCAGGTGAGCAGATGCGTGGTATCGAAGTGTTTTGAGGGGAAAAAAAAGGGTTTCTGTCATAAAAGAAAAAATGCACGGTCCTATCAGCCTGAATTAGAAGTCTCTGAAAGAATAATCAACTAGAGATTCAATCTAACGTCTACGTTCATAATACTTATGATGCCTAAAATGACTCCGTTGGGATTAAGAGCCTGTGTAATTTCAACCCCAGGTTTTAATATCCTTCCCTAGGATTAAAACTATAGGAGATTATTGCAAAGAATAAAAGACTTTTTACACAAAACTCCAGTGGCACTTCTTAGAGACATTGCATCCCAGACAGCTCTCAAAACTGTTGGTATGGCAAAGACAGCATGAAGTTGAATGTGATTTCTTTTAAAGTTGCTAAAGAAATTAGAAATATTTGCAATAAAACAGGAAATGCAACCGAAACAGCTTACTGCTCTTCGTGATCGAGCATACACATGCGTGACTGGGGGTAGGACACCAGAGTTGATAGAGATCCATGATCACCACTAAACTAAGAATTTTATGTGTCACTAAAGAAGCTTTATGTCTCCCTTCCACACTGATCTAGCACTGTTGAAAAGAGCAGTCAGTCATATTTATTGAGCGCTTACTGTGTTCAGAACACTGTACTAAGTGCTGGGGAAAGTACAATATAATAATAAATAGACAAATTCCTTGCCAACAGTGAGCATACAGACTAGAGGGGGAGTCAGACATTAACATATATGTTATAATGTATAATATATATTCAACTTGTACTTCCCAAGCGCTTAGTACAGTGCTCTGCACACAGTAAGCACTCAATAAATATGATTGAATGAATGAATGAATATACGTAATCATACATAATACATATATACATAATATATATGTATATATGTAGAAGCAGCGTGGCTCAGTGGAAAGAGCCCGGGCTTTGGAGTCAGAGGTCATCGGTTCAAATCCTGGCTCCACCACTTATCAGCTGTGTGACTTTGGGCAAGTCACTTAACTTCTCTGTGCCTCAGTTACCTCATCTGTAAAATGAGGATTAAGACTGTGAGCCCCACGTGGGACAACCTGATCACCTCGTAAACTCCCAAGCACTTAGAACAGTGATTTGTACATAGTAAGCACTTAAAAATGCCATTATCATTATTATTAGATGCATAATATATACATGATTTAATAACGTAATAATTATTAATATGATCATATAATTTGTGCATAATAATAGATAATGTATACATATACATGCTACACACACACAAATACATGTAGATATGTATATATGAGTGGATGAAACAACCATTATCACAAAGGTACCTGAGTAAATGAACTCCTGAACCTGAATTCCATCATCAGAGTTCCTTAAATCATAGAAAACAGGCATAAGCTTAACCCCAATATTTGAGGAATATTTTGATCTGCAGTCAAAACGGTGAAAAATGTAAGTGCACCTGGATTGTGGCCTTCCTACAGAAAACTCCTAAGTGAAGATGAGACCTAATGCTCAGACAGCTGCACTAAACACTGGTTTGCTTTCCTCAACCTGTTACAGTGAGGAAATTCCTCAGGGCTTCAAAAATGCCACCTGAATCACCCTCTTCAAGAAGGGAGTCAGTCAATCAGATGGTATTTATTGAGTGCCTACTGTGTGCAGAGCACTATAATACGCATTTGGGAGAGTACAGTATAACAGAATTGGTTGACACATTCCCTCCCCACAGTGAGCTTACGGTCTTGACACCTGTCCACGTGTTTTTTTTTTGTTGTCTGTCTCCCCCTTCTAGACTGTGAGCCCGTTGTTGGGTAGGGACCGTCTCTATATGTCGCTGACTTGTACTTCCCAAGCGCTTAGTACAGTGCTCTGCACACAGTAAGCGCCCAATAAATAGCATTGAATGAATGAATGAATGACAGACATTAATATACCTAAATTTTGGACAAGTGTAAAATTGCCGTGTGGCTGAGGGAGGGCTCCATAAAAGTACAAATCCAAGTACAAGGGTGGTGCCGAAGGGAACGGGAGAAGAGGAAATGAGGGTGTAGTCAAGGAGTCATCTTGGAAGGGATGTGCTTTCAAAAAGACTTTGAAGGTGGGAAGAGTGATCGTCTGTCAACTCTGAAGGGTTAGAGAAGCAGCGTGGCTCAGTGGAAAAAGCACGGGCTTTGAAGTCAGAGGTCATGGGTTCAAATCCCGGCTCCACCACTTGTCAACTGTGTGACTTTGGGCAAGTCATTTAACTTCTCTGGGCCTCTGGGCCTCAGATGAGGTTCCCTCATCTGTAAAATGGGGATGAAGACTGTGAGCCCCACGTGGGGACAACCTGATCACCTTGTAAATTCCCCAGCACTTAGAACAGTGCTCTGCACATAGTAAGCGCTTAATAAATGCCATTATTATTATCATTATTATTAAGGGGAAAGGATTTCCAGGCCAGAGAAAGGACCTGTGTAAGTGGTTGGCAGCTAGGTATATGAGATCGAGGTACAGTGAGAAATCCTCCTCCTTTCTGGAGCTGGCAAGGTGTTAGAGTCCTGAAAAGATTACTGGAGAATGTAGCCAGTCATAGGTGACCGGAATCCCCCGATCTGTGTAACACAACAGATTCAGGACAATGACAGAGAGCCACCTAAGACCTGCACTATGTTCATTGCCTTCCAAAGATTTGTTAAGCACTACTTTGTGCTAAACACTGGAGCGGATACGTGCAAATCGGTTTGGACACCGTCCCTGTCCCATATGGGGCTCACAGTCTCAATCCCCATTTTATAAATGAGGGAACTGAGGCCCAAAGAAGTGACGTGACTCACCCAAGGACACACAGCACACAAGTGGGAAAGTCGGGATTAGAACCCAGGTCCTTCTGACTCTCAGGCCACACTGCTTTCCGTCAGCCCTATTTTATGGATGAGGAAACTGAGTAAAAGTGAAGTTAAATAATGTCCTCACAGTTACCCAGCTGGCGAGCGGTGCTGGGATTAGGCTGTGAGATTTGAAACTACTGCAGAAGACACTCCCATCTCCTGGAACTGTTTAATCATCTGCGAACCATGAATCACTGGGAGCTATGTATTATAAATTGTCGATTCACATAATAATAATAATAGTAATAATGATGGCATTTGTTAAGTGCTTACTGTGTGCAAAGCACTGAATTAATTAATCTCTATCTCCCCCTCTAAGCTTGTCGTGGGCAGGGCATGTATCGCCCACTGTTATACTCTCCCGAGCGCTTAGTACTGTGCTGCACACACAGGCGCTCAGTAAATACCACTGATGGTGATGATGACTATGATCATCATCTACGAGCCGTATTCATCATCAGTGGCAGGATCAAAGTTTGAATATTGAGGTGGTGGAACATGGCTCACGGTGCCACTGGGCAGTTGGAAGACATGGCGGCAAATACCCAAGCAACTGCTCTTTATTAAATCGAAAAAGTTCATCTGTCAGCATGGAGGAGGGGAAAAAAAAGAATTTGAAGCCCAGTCGAAAATAATCCAACTCAACAGTAGACAGTTGAGAGGACATTGGTGCTTACTGATCCAGCCTGGCCAGCAGAAATCTAAAGCGGTTGTTGTCCTCAAGCACAGGTTTTGAGTAAATTGGAATGCCAGGAGATCAAGAGAGGCCTAATGTGAGACAAACAGCAAAGATTTATCCTTACTTTCATACATGGGGAGTGACAATCCCAATGCTATATGTTTTTTTAAGCTACAATTATATGTATCGAATTAGGACCTCACCATCACTAGCATCATCTTTGCCAGCAAAGGGCAGTCATGTACATTCTGTTCAGAACCTAGAACTTTTTGGGTGCTTTCATTTAAAATAAAGTGAAACAAAGCCATCAAGATTTCTAGATTACATGAAACCTTTAGGGAAATTAAACTCTTAAAACTGATTTCTGTGCCAGTCTATAACAATCAATCAGTGGTGTTTATTGAGCATTTAATGCGTGTGGAGCAGTGTCTTAAATGCTTTAGAGAGTCCAGTAGAGTTGATAGACACATTCCCTACCTACAAGGAGTGTACAGTCTAGACGGGTGACAAACATTAAATAAATTATGGATATGTATATGTGTTGTGATCCTGTTGATGGGGTGAATCAAGTATTACCTCAAAAGAAATATGAATCTTATTTTGCTGTATTTTACTCTTGGTAGGTGATAATGTTTCCCCTCAAGGGCCCAATTTTTCTTGTTTCCTATCTGTAGTTTGGAAACAAGTCCTATTACAGATACTGATCTGGCAAAGCGAACGGTCTTCCAAAGATCATATTCCGTTGTTGCATCAGAGTACGACAAGCAACATTCAATTTTACCTGCACGAGTTAAGGCAATTCCTAGAAGAAGAGTCAACAGTGGGGACACTGGTAAGTAGAGGGAACACAAAAGCAATAGAAATATTCATATCTGAAAATTAAATGAACTAGAAACTAAAGGGAAAATTGTCTTTACAACTTTAGATAAACGTTCTGAACATGGAAGAAAAAAATCTTGTATTAAATAATAAAGGATGAGGCTTTTTTTTCCCCCCTCCCTACCACAAAAATGTAAAAGACCTTCAGCAGTTTTGTAAGTCCATTTCCTTGACTTTCTGCTGGCTTCATCTTATTAAAGTCCCATTTGGTAGATCTGCCCTGTTGTCAATGAGTTCCAAGAAAGTCACATGATATAGCACTTATTTTTGACTCTTATTGTATGAAAGTTTCAGGGAGCAATATGGAAAGCAAGCATAAATACTTTTCCTGGAATAAAGGGCTGGCAAGGTTCTGCCTTTCTGGTTTGTTCAGTCTATAGGATTGTAGTACCATCTGTTAGTAATGGTTTGTGGCATTGATATTTTATGTGACTTGAGGGGACTGGGACAACTAATGGGCATATGCTTCTTTCTATTTCCAATTTTCTTGTGCACAATACGCATTAATGAATTATCAGTCGTTTCTGTAGAGTTTTTCAGGCTGCCTAGCTACGCATTTGGCTTCCAAAGATTGAATGTTAGAGTCAAGCTGTTTAAAAATAGAGCTCGTTATTCTAACAATTTCAGTGACTGCAAATCCTATCAGGCATGAATAACGTAAGGAAAGTCCAGAAGTGAACAAACTACATCCTGTATTTTTGCACTTTAGCTTGCCAATCAAATTTAACCATTTCTGTGGCGTGTGGGTTATAGACTCTCTTAAAATTACTAACCTTCTAAAGAACCTACTCACTGTATCTATAAAAAACAAATAAATCTGTCATACATATTTTTTCTCTTTAAACAGAAGTTGGCTCCTCTCTTTTGCGACATCCGTCTCCTGAACTTTCCCGACTTATCTCAGCCCATAGCTCTCTTTCCAAAGGGGAAAGAAATTTCCAGTGGCCAGTGTTAGCGTTTGTGATCCAGCACCATGACCTGGAAGGTCTTGAGATAGCAATGAAGCAGGCTTTAAGGAAATCTGCTTGCCGCGTTTTTGCTATGGAGGTATGAAAACATTCAGTAATAAGTACTGCAATTCGTATGTTTGCACCTGCCTAGGGAAAATAACTTTCTACCAAATTCACACTGTGGTAAAGGGGAAAAGCACACATGATAATTTAAAAATTGCAGTTCTGGTTGAAACCAGAGATAGACGTGTGTTTGTTAGACCATGATATTTATTTTTGAAACTGGAAGTTTCCCAAAGCTTTTTTTTTTTCAATATTTTGGGTACTAACATGATAGCGGCTATGGGTCAGACGTTTTGATTCTGGTTTTATCAGTTCCACAACCTCTTCTCGCATCAGAGAAGCAGCGTGGCTCAGTGGAAAGAGCCCGGGCTTGGGAGTCAGAGGTCGTGGGTTCAAATCCCGGCTCCGCCAGTTGTCAGCTGTGTGACTTTGGGTAAGTCACTTCACTTCTCTGGGCCTCAGTTACCTCATCTGTAAAATGGGGGTGAAGACTGTGAGCCTCCTGTGGAACAACCTGATCACCTTGTAACCTCCCCAGCGCTTAGAACAGTTCTGTGCACATAGTAAGTGCTTAATAAATGCCATCATCATTATTATTATTATTATCATCAATTTTATCAGTGAAACTGTGGATGTTGCCTTGATGTTGGGGTCGGGGTGGTGGCTGGGAGATGTAGGAGAAAGCAGCCAGTTTCTTTTCACCCTGCTCTGGTGTGTCAAATCTCCCAACCAGTCCTCTGAGGGCCAGCCAGAAGAGACTTCCTACTGTAAAGCATGTTTCTTGACCTGAGGTAAAAGTGAAGCTAGGACAAGTTAATTCCGGAGTTATCTGCCACTTACCCCATTTTCCAGCCACTTCCCCTCACCAGCATTCAGGCAGCTACATGGCTCAATAGAATAAGTAGTTCAACCACTTAGTGTGGCCAGTTTTAAGCCTCAGTGGCTTTAAATATTTCCTTTTAAACCTCGCCTTTTTTTAATGGCATTTGTTAAGGGCCTAAGTTCCCCAGCAGTGTACTAAGTGCTGGGGTAGATACAAGCAAATCAGGTTGGACACAGTCCATGTCCCTCATTGAGGCTCATGGTCTTAATCCTCATTTTACAGATGAGGTAATACGGGCATAGAGAGGTGCATTGCCTTCAGTAAGGCTTTGAAGTAGAGAAGCAGCGTGGCTCAGTGGAAAGAGCACGGGCTTTGGAGTCAGAAGTCATGGGTTCAAATCCCGGCTCCGCCAGTTGTCAGCTCTGTGACTTTGGGCAAGTCACTTAACTTCTCTGTGCCTCATTTACCTCATCTGTAAAATGGGGATTAAGACTGTGAGCCCCACATGGGACAACCTGATCACCTTGTAACCTCCCCAGCGCTTAGAACAGTGCTTTGTACATAGTAAGCACTTAATAATCAATCAATCGTATTTATTGAGCGCTTACTATGTGCAGAGCACTGTACTAAGCGCTTGGGAAGTACAAATTGGCATCACATAGAGACAGTCCCTACCCAAGTGGGCTCACAGCCATTATTATTATTATTATTATTATTATTATTATTATTATTATTATTATTGACTTGCCCAATGTCACAGAAGACACATGGTGGAGCTGGAATCAGAACCTAGGTCCTTCTGACTCCCAGCCCCATGCTCTATCCAATAGGCCACACTGCTTATCAGTTGTATTTGTTGAGTGCCTACTGTGGGCAGAGCAACTGTACTAAACTCTTGGGAGAGTACAATAGAAAAGAGTCGGGCGACACGTTCCTGGCCCATAACGAACTTACAGTCCAGAGGGGGAGATAGACATTAATATAAATGAATAAATTATGGCTACCTACATGAGTGCTGAGGGAGGGGTGAATAAAGGGTGCAAATCCAAAAGGAAGGGCGACACAGAAGGGAATGGGAGAAGAGGAAATGAGGGCCTAGTCTTAGAGAAAGGGTTGGAGGAGATATGCTGTCAATGAGGCTTTGAAGGTGGGCAGAGTTATCGTGTGTTGGATAGGAAAAGGGAGGGCATTCCAGGCCAGAGGCAAGACATCCATCCATCCATCAATCAATCAATCGTATTTGTTGAGCGCTTACTGTGTGCAGAGCACTGTACTAAGTGCTTGGGAAGTACAAGTTGGCAACGTATAGAGACGGTCCCTACCCAACAGTGGGCTCACAGTCTTAAAAGGGGGAGACAGAACAAAACATATTAACAAAATAAAATAAATAGAATAGGTATGTACAAGTAGAATAAATAAATAAATAGAGCAATAAATGTGAACAAACATATATACAGGTGCTGTGGGGAAGGGAAGGAGGTAAGGCGGTGGGGGAGAGGAAGGAGGGGGCTCAGTCTGGGAAGGCCTCCTGGAGGAGGTGAGCTCTCAGTAGGGCCTTGAAGGGGGGAAGGAGGTGAAGGTTCAGCAGTGAGGTAGACGTGATCAAGGTACAGTGAGTAGGTTGCCATTAGGAAGGTGAAGTGAGCAGACTGAGTTGTACTAGGAGAGCAGTAAGATGAGGTAGGAGGAGGGTGAGGTGATTGAGTGCTTTAAAGCCGACGGCAAGGAGTTTCTGTCTGACACAGGAGCGGATGGGCAACCATTGGAGGTTCTTGAGGAGTGGGGAAACATGGACCCAATATTTTTGTAGAAAAATCAACCGGGTAGCAGAGTAAAGTATGGACTGAGATGAGGAAAGACAGGAAGCTGCGAGGTCAGCAAGGAGGCTGGTACAGTAATCAAGGCGGGTACTGGGATTAATAATAATAATAATAATAATGGCATTTATTAAGCACTTACTATGCACAAAGCACTGTTCTAAGCTCTGGTCAGCTGGTCTAAGCGAGGTCAGCAAGGAGGCTGGTACAGTAATCAAGGCGGGTACTGGGATTAATAATAATAATAATGATGGCATTTATTAAGCACTTACTATGCTCAAAGCACTGTTCTAAGCTCTGGGGAGGCTACAAGGTGATCAGGTTGTCCCACGGGGGGCTCACAGTCACTCCCCATTTAACAGGTGAGGTAACTGAGGCCCAAAGAAGTTAAGTGACTTGCCCAAAGTCACACAGCTGACAATTGGCGGAGCCGGGATTTGAACCCATGACCACTGACTCCAAAGCCCGTGCTCTTTCCACTGAGCCACGCTGCTTCTCATTGTTTTAGCAGTGTTGTGAAGGTTGAGCCGGCAGGATTTGGTGACCGATTGAATGTGTGGGTTTAATGAGAGAGATGAGTCAAGGATAACACCAAGGTTCCGGGCTTGTCAGACAGGGAAAGTGGTGGTGTTGTCTACAGTGATAGGAATGGTGCCGATTTGTACTTCCCAAGCGCTTAGTACAGTGCTCTGCACACAGTAAGCGCTCAATAAATATGATTGAATGAATGAGTGATAGGAAAGTCAGGGGCCAGGGGAGACAGGGTTTGACTGAGAAGGAAAGGAGTTCTCTTTTGGATTTTGGAATTTGCTCTTGTGATTCTTGCCAAGTTTTCATATTATTTCAATCTTTACTTCCGTCTTGTCTTGTTTGGGAATCTAGTTTGGCTATGGCCTTTTGGAACCTTCAACAGAGTCCTGATTGGAACTTTTAATCCCATACCTTCCCTTAAATACAGGAGAATTGATTTTGGTCCTAATGTAGGATTAGACGGAAAAACTGCCATGATTTTTAATCTCCAAAGGAAGAAATGTCATTGGAATCGAGTATATCTAATCTTACTTTTTCAAATCCACTTATTCCTTTCTTTGTGTGCCACATTTTTTAAATTATTTTTGTTTGAATTTTTTGCTACCCGATTATATTTTTCCACAGTGTTAACTATACTTCCTTGGTCACTTAGGCTTTCAACTGGCTTTTATGTAACGTCATCCAAACAACTTCTCTCCATGATATTTTATGGCATTTTGTGGCTTCACTGACTCCCGCACCAATGGAACCAGAGGAGGACGAGGATGAGGAGAACAAAGCAAACAAAGAAAATGCAGAACAAGTAAGCATGTGTGGTTTTTATGATTCCATGTTTAAACCAGTTAGTAAAAAAAAAGTCCTTGAAGGTAGCACATTAATCACATAAAAGTAAATCTGACAGATTGCAGAACATAAGAATTAAATTTATGTCAAATGTAGAACTAATTACCGAATTCAAACAAGAACATAGTTCACCCAATTTATGAATTATGTGGATTAGATTGCGAGCTCTTTCACTATTATCGTGCTCATTCACTGGGCAGGAAACGCAAAGGAAAATAGAGAAGCGGTGTGGCCTAGTGGCTAGAGCACGGGCCTGAAATTCAAAGGACCTGTGTCCTAATCCCAGCTCCATGATTTGTCTGCTATGTGAACTTGGGCAAGTCCCTTCTCTCCCCGGAGCCTCAGTTGTCTCATCTGTAAAATGGGGATTAAGACTGTGAGCCCCAGGGTAGCACATGGACTGTGTCCAACCTGATTAGTTTCTATCTACCCCAGCGTTTAGAATAGTGCCAGGCACATAATAAGCGCTTACCAGGCATCATTAAAAAAGAAAGAAACACACAAAAATAGATCCTAGCAGCCTGTTTGGTGAGTTGAAATTGGGCGATTATACAAGGGGTAAATGAAAGGAACACTCGAAAAGCACACTGAAGCTAAATTTCAGGAGGCAGCAGCGGAAGGCAAGGCTGCCTAGTGTGCATTCATTCAGCCCGTTCATTAGTTTAATTGAGCACTGTACTGAGGTCTGGGGAAAAGCGTGGGCTTTGGAGTCAGAGGTCATGGGTTCAAATCCCAGCTCCGCCAGTTGTCAGCTGTGTGACTTTGGGCAAGTCACTTCACTTCTCTGCGCCTCAGTTCCCGCATCTGTAAAATGGGGATTAAGACTGTGAGCCCCCCGTGGGACAACCTGATCACCTTGTAACCTCCCCAGCGCTTAGAACAGTGCTTTACACATAGTAAGCACTTAATAAATGCCATTTAAAAAAAAAATGATCGGGTCCCTGGCCTTCAGTGGGCTCACATTCCGAAAGGGATGATCAGGAGGTTGTCAGTAGATGTGCACATGGGAAAAGATTGGAAACAGAACGGCAAACAATAAAAGAACACAAGGACGACAATAAACACACTGAGAGCATCAGAACATTACAGTCATTTTCAGACAAATCACCACTCGGGCAGAGCTGGCCAACCAAAGCCTGCCCAACATTCTCAAATCAGAAATGGGCCAGCTATCTTGGACCAGGGTTTTCAGAAGGATGAATCAATCAATCAGTGGTATTTATTGAGCACTTACTATGTGCAGAGCACTGCATTCGTTCACTCAGTTGTATTTATTGAGCACTTACAATGAGAGGAACCCTGTACTAAGCGCTTGGGAGAATATAATGAAACAATAAACAGCGTGGCTTAGTGGAAAGAGCACGGGCTCGGAGTCAGAGGTCATGGGTTCTAATCCCTGCTCTGCCACATGTCAGCTATGTGACTTTGGGTAAGTCACTTAACTCCTCTGTGCCTCAGTTACCTCATCTGTAAAATGGGGATTAATAATTATAATAATGATGGCATTTATTAAGTGCTTACTATGTGCAAAGCACTGTTCTAAGTGCTGGGGAGGTAACAAGGTGATCAGGTTGTCCCAGGGCAGGCTCACAGTCTTAATTCCCATTTTACAGATAAGGTAACTGAGGCCCAGAGAAGTGAAGTGACTTGCCCAAAGTCACACAGCTGACAATTGGTGGAGCCAGGATTTGAACCCATGACCTCTGACTCCAAAGCCCAGGCTCTTTTCACTGAGCCACGCTGCTTCCGTGGGACAACCTGATTACCTTGTATCTCCCCCAGCGCTTAGAACAGTGCTTGGCAGCACATAGTAAGCGCTTAACAAGTGCCGTCCTTATAATTACTATTATTATTATTGTTATCTTCTAACCCAAAGAATAGGTGAATCCATCAGTAAGGAGGAGGGACTGGCTGCCAAAAGTTGATTTCATTCTTTTTCATTTTAACCTTCTTTTCGGCAAAAAGTACAGTTGACATATCTGCTTTGACTCTTAAGGAGAAAGACACAAGAGTATGTGAACATCCTCTGTCGGATATAGTAATTGCAGGCGAAGCAGCGCATCCTCTGCCGCATACCTTCCATCGCCTCCTCCAAACCATCTCCGATCTTATGATGTCTCTTCCCAGCGGCAGCTCACTGCAGCAGATGGCCCTGAGGTAATGTGATATTCTCAGCTCTTAGCTTGAAATATTATAAATTATAGGGAGTGTATTAATTATTATAAATTATTATTAAAATAGTGTAAATATTATACTATTATAATAGGACTAGAGGAGGACTATTAGAGAAGTGGCGTAGCTCAGTGGAAGGAGCCCGGGCTTTGGAGGTCAGACGTCATGGGTTCAAATCCCGGCTCTGCCGATTGTCAGCTGGGTGACTTTGGGCAAGTCACTTCACTTCTCTGGGCCTCGGTTACCTCGTCTGTAAAATGGGGATGAATAATAATGATAATAATAATGTTGGTATTTGTTAAGCGCTTACTATGTGCAAGGCACTGTTCTAAGTGCTGGGGGGAATACAAGGAGATAAGGTTGTCCCATGTGGGGCTCACAGTCTTAATCCCCATTTTATAGATGAGGGAACTGAGGCGCAGAGAAGTGAAGTGACTTGCCCAAGGTCACCCAGCAGACATGTGGGGGAGGCGGGATTCGAACCCATGACCTGTGACTCCCAAGCCCGCGCTCTTTCCACTGAGCCACGCGCTGTGATCCCCCTGTGGGACAACCTAATGTGAGCCCGTTGTTGCGTAGGGATCGTCTCTATCTGTTGCTGATAGAGCGACAAGCGCTTAGTACAGTGCTCTGCACACAGTGAGTGCTCAATAAATACGATTGAATGGATGAATGTAACCTCCCCAGCACTTAGAACAGAGCTTTGTATATAGTAATTGCTTAATAAATGCCATCGTTATTATTGTTATTATTATAAAGTACAATTACTATATTTGGGGGGGCTGGGGAGGGACTGTGGTGTTAAAATTAATTCATATGTGTTAGTTATCAAAAAGTAAAATAATAGTAACGATTGTGGTATTGTTAAGCATATATTATTTGCCAAGCACTCTACTAAGCACTGGGATAGATACAGGATTATCAGTTTGGGCACAGTCTCTGTCCCACACGAGACTCACGGACTAATCGGAAAGGAGAGCAAATATTTAATCCCCATTTTACAGATGAGAAAACGAAGGCACAGGGATTTTAAGTGACTTGCCCAAGATCATTCAGTAGGTGACAGGTTTAGCTGGGATTAGGGTCCAGTGACCTGACTCCCAGATTCATGCTCTCTGCACAGTCCATGAGGATCATCATCGTCATCATCATCAATCGTATTTATTGAGCGCTTACTGTGTGCAGAGCACTGTACTAAGCGCTTGGGAAGTACAAGTTGAAGTACAAGATGAAACCCTGAGCTTGGAATAAGGATTCAGTCCTAACTGTGCCTTAACCCCTGAAACAAGTTGCTTCCTACTACTTGGCATCATCCAAATAGTTACCTTAATAGCTCCCCCATCCATGACTAATTAAAGCTTTTATTCTGTACATCATCTTCCATGTTGAGAAATTAGCCATTTCTTTGTCAGAAGTATTCTTAAACTAAGGAATGTATTCTCAGGATATGTCAATACAGAGCTTTAAATTTTGGGGTTCTAAACCAATAGTAGTATGAATGTTATTATTTGCAGTAACCTTTCTTAAATATAGTCAGTTCTCCAAAAGTGAGTTTTTATCATGTGATGTGGACAGGATGCTTTTGAAGAATTAGGGAATATTCTTTCCACAGTGTACTGGTGTCTGGGTATAGCAAGATCCAGAAGCAAACAGAAGTCCTCACTCTCGGCTTCAGGGCTGTCCATCCCCTCGCCCCCTCCTACCTCCCCTCCCTTCTGTCCTTCTCCAGCCCAGCCCGCACCCTCCGCTCCTCTGCCGCCGCTCACCTCCTCACCGGGCCTCATTCTCGCCCGTCCCGCCATCGACCCCCGGCCCACGTCCTTCCCCTGTCCCGGAATGCCCTCCCTCCGCTCATCTGCCAAGCTAGCTCTCTTCCTCCCTTCAAAGCCCTACTGAGAGCTCACCTCCTCCAAGAGGCCTTCCCAGACTGAGCCCCCTTTTTTCTCTCCTCCTCCCCATCCCCCCCGCCCGACCTCCTTCCCCTCCCCACAGCACCTGTGTATATGTTTGTACAGATTTATTACTCTATTTATTTTACTTGTACGTATTTACTATTCTATTTATTTTGTTAATGGTGTGCATCTAGCTTTACTTCTATTTATTCTGATGACTTGACACCTGTCCACATGTTTTGTTGTCTGTCTCCCCCTTCTAGACTGTGAGCCCGTTGTTGGGTAGGGACCGTCTCTATGCGTTGCCAACTTGTACTTCCCAAGTGCTTAGTACAGTGCTCTGCACACAGTAAGCGCTCAATAAATACAATTGAACGAATGAAGTCGATGCAGTGTGAGAAGACACAGCCGTGCCCCTACAACTGATGTCAGTTATGGCATGAATTCTGTATCTTGTGGTTTTTCCATTACACGACAACTATTATAGGAGGACTATCTCATGTGGTGAAACTGTTAAAATCTTTATGAAGTTATTTCAGAGCTGTATGTTTATTTTCAGATGCTGGAGCCTCAAATTCAAGCAGTCCGATCACCAGTTCCTACACCAGAGCAATGTCTTTCATCACATCAACAACATCCTGTCCAAATCCGATGATGGAGATAGCGAAGAGAGCTTTAGCATCAGTATACAATCTGGTTTTGAAGCTATGAGTCAGGTCGGTCAAAGGAATCCTTTTCCATCTTTCCTGTTATTTTTGCACCTAGGCTACTGAAATTCAAGAGCTTTCTGAATTCCTGCTGATTTTGAGGCCCACTAGTGATTGGCCTTGACTTCCTTGGCACTTGTGGTCCTGCGTGGGTCGGCTCTCCAGGCAACAGGATGGTTCCAGGGTTGTTTCAGCGGCTTTTGGAATTGACTGTTGGAGGGTTGGGGGAAAGAGTTAATTCATTCCCAACCCAGGTGATCTTTCTGGAATTGTCCAGGTCTCCAGCAGGACTCCAGAACCTTCCCACACCCTTCCTCCCAAAGGTTCATTCTGAATGATGATTCCAGCCCCTACTCCCACATCCTGCCCCAAAGCTTCATCAGGCTGGGAAAGATTGACCCAATCTAGAACAGGAGCTTAATTCCCCCAAGGATTCCTGAAGCCACCCTGAAAATATGAAGGGGATGGGTAAGAAGGAGGGGAGCCCCAGAAGACAGAATTTCTGCTGCTGGGCAACTGGCTACTTACTATTACTTACTTACTTACTACTTACTATTCCTACCTGGAATATGGCTAGTGAGTTTGGTCCATAAGTAAGGAGAAACCTCTGCTAACAGCACAGCAACATACTTCCCAAGTTAGGAGTATCACAAATTCATCGTGTCTGTGTAGGGTTTTTGCTAGGATTGTAGTTCGTCTAGGGGAATAGTTTTATCCTAACAGTGTATTTCCAAGGCTAAAGGCAGGCCCTGGTCTGAGCATTCTGAACATTTGTATATTTCCGACAGGAATTGTGCATAGTCATTTGTTTAAAAGACCTGACCGGCATCGTTGACATAAAAACATCAAGCCGTCCTGCTATGATCGGCAGTCTGACAGATGGATCCACAGAAACCTTCTGGGAATCGGGAGATGAGGATAAAAACAAAACCAAAAACATCACAATCAACTGTGTGAAAGGAATTAACGCCCGCTACGTATCTGTTCACGTAGACAACTCCCGAGATCTTGGGGTAAGAATTTCCTAAGGTGGCTGCTTTGGCATTTGAGTGGGCTTAGACTAGCATTTCAGAAATTATCTTTTCACTTCATTTTCATAACTTTATCCTAAGATTCTTGTAAATAGTTCCTAGGAAATAGGAATTCCTGGCCTCAGGTAAAAGCTCCTTACGTTTTTGTTGTAAGATGTGAACCTAGTATATAAATCTGTGCAGGTACCCATACAGACTGATTTTAAGGACAGAAGTCCTTAGCGATAACCCCCAGTTGGTTTCTGAAAAATTGTCAGAATAGTTTTCTCACAGGAAATCTTTTAAATAGGGGATTTGTTCTTGAACCAAAGTCAGATTCCCTGATGTTACCAAAATGATCCAGAATTGCACATTTTGTCACTTCCAGATGAATAATGTAATAATAATGGTGGTGGTCTTTCAGCACTTAATGTGTGCTTTCTTAAGCACTGTGCTAAGTGCTGGGATGGATACGAAATAATCAGATTGTATTAAGTCCCTGTCCCATACGGGGCTCACAGTCTAAGTCCCTTTTAGACTGTGAGCCCACTGTTGGGTAGGGACTGTCTCTATGTGATGCCAATTTGTACTTCCCAAGCGCTTAGTACAGTGCTCTGCACATAGTAAGCGCTCAATAAATACGATTGATTGATTGATTGATTGATTGATTAAGGGGGAGGGAGAACCGGGTATTGAATCCTCTATTTTCAGGTGAGGAATTTGAAGCATAGAGAAGTTACGTGACTTGCCCCAAATCACATTGCAAGCAGGTGGCAGAGCTGGGATTAAAACCAAGGTTTAGGACTCTCTCTACTAGGCGATGCTCTTTTATAGCATCAATAGCAGCCATACTGACTTAAAAATCACAAACTTGAAAAATAAAGGATGTTAACGAAATGTATATTGTATAGAATAGTGTGCATTACAGATGATCTGAAATGCATAAGCAAATTTTAACCCTTTATATTGTAACCCCAAAGTGGGCACAGGGCTGAGTCTGGGTGAATCCTACAGCAGGCTTTAAGCTCACTGTGGGCAGGGAATGTGTCTGTTTATTGTAGTATTGTACTCCAGAAGTGCTTAGTACAGTGCTTTGCACACAGTAAGCGCTCAATGAATACGATTGAATGAATGACTGAGGCTTTGAGGAGCTATTTGAAGGGTTCTTGGCTGGAGTCTTCTCAGAAGTGTTGGCTGTTCTTGTTTTGTCTTGTCTGGTTTCTAAAAGAGAGTGTCCAAGGAAGTTCGGACAGGTGATTCTCTTCTCGTACATTTCCCTGTAGTAGCGGTATTTGTTGCACAGTCCCCTTTTTCCTGATGTGCTTCATTCAGAAGCACGATGGATTCATGTTTCTCAAACGGGCCTATGGAGAAGTTTCCGAATGTCAAATGCCCCCTGGCTATATGTGTTTTTCTGGTTGTTTTTTTGTTTTCATTTTGTTTTGTTTCATTAAGAAGCGGTGTGGCTTAGTGGGGCTTGGGAGTCAGAGGACATGGGTTCTAATCCCGGAATCGTCACTTCTCTGCTGGGTGACCTGGGGCAAGCCACTCAACTTCTCTGTGCCTCCGTTACCACGTCTGTAAAATGGGGATGAAGCCGGGGAGCCCCATGTGGGACAACCTGTTTAGCTTATATCTACCCCAGTGCTAAGTACAGGAGAAGCAGCATGGCTCAGAGGAAAGAGCCCGAGCTTTGGAGTCAGAGGTCATGGGTTCAAATCCCGGCTCCGCCAATTGTCAGCTGTGTGACTTTGGGCGGGTCGCTTCACTTCTCTGGGCCTCAGTTCCCTCATCTGTAAAATGGGGATGAAGACTGTGAGCCCCCCGTGGGACAACCTGATCACCTTGTAACCTCTCCAGCGCTTAGAACAGTGCTCTGCACATAGTAAGCGCTTAGTAAATGCTATTTTTTTAAAAGTACAGTGCGTGACACTTAGTAGGTGCTTAACAAATACCACAGTCATTATTATTATTATTATTAAGGAGTTGGGACCAGACCAGGTGGGCCGGAGGGAGGGCAAGCAATAGAGGGGGAGGAGAAAGGGGGCTGCCACCTGGAACCTTCGGTCAATCAATCAATCAATCGTATTTATTGAGCGCTTACTGTGTGCAGAGCACTGTACTAAGCGCTTGGGAAGTACAAATTGGCAACATATAGAGACAGTCCCTACCCAATAGTGGGCTCACAGTCTAAAAGACTGTGATCCTGAATACAACCTCTTCCTCTGCCACCCTCACCTGCCTTTGCCCAGCCCAACCAGTCCAGTCCTGGCCTGCTAGCTTAGCAACCCTGAGGCGTGGAACACTCTTCCTCCTCCTGTCAGGCCGATAATTGCTCTCCCCCACTTCAAAACCTTATTGAAGGCCCATCTCCTCCAAGAAGCCTTCCCTGACTAAGCCCTCCTCTCCTCTTCTCCCACTCCCTTCTGCACCGCTCGTACTTGCTCCTTCATTCATCCTCCCTCCCATCCCCACACAACATAACAGCCTGGCGTAGTGACTAGAGCCCGGGACTGGGCGTCAGACGGTCATGAGCTCTAATCCCGGCTCTGCCACTTGGCTACTGTGTGACCTTGGGCAAGTCACTTCATTTCTTTGGGCCTCAGTTACCTCGTCTGGAGAATGGGGATGGAGGCTCTGAGCCCCATGTGGAACAGGGACCAGAGAAGCAGCGTGGCCCAGTGGAAAGAGCCCGGGCTTTGGAGTAAGAGGTCAGGGGTTCAAATCCCGGCTCCACCAATTGTCAGCTGTGTGACTTTGGGCAAGTCACTTCATTTCTCTGTGCGTCAGTTCCCTCATCTGTAAAATGGGGATGAAGACTGAGCCCCACGTGGGACAGCCTGATCACCTTGTATCCCCCCCAGTGCTTAGAAAAGTGCTTGGCACATTAGTAAGCGCTTAACAAATACCATCATTATTATTATTATTATGTCCAACATGATTTGCTTGTATCTACCCCAATGCTTAGTACAGTGCCTGGCAAATAGTAAGCGCTTAACAAATGCCATAATTATTAATAATTATTATGCCTGTATATCTATGTAATTTATTCATTTATATTAATGTCTGACTCCCCCTCTAGACTGTGAGCTTGTTGGCAGGAATGTGTCTGTTTGTTGTTACGTTGTGCTCTCCCAAGGACTTGGTACAGTGCCTAGCAAGTAGTAAGCGCTTAACAAATACCATAATTATTAATAATTATTATGTCTGTATATCTATGTAATTTATTCATTTATTCATTGATATTAATGTCTGACTCCCCCTCTAGACTGTGAGCTTGTTGGCAGGAATGTGCCTGTTTGTTGTTACATTGTGCTCTCCCAAGGACTTGGTACAGTGCTTTGCACACAGTAAGTGCTTAATAGATATGATCGAATGAATGAACAACCTTCAGGGATGCAGGGGGGCCTGCTGGAAAAAGAACAGAAAGAGAACAAGAAGCGTGAGACAAGAAAATCACAGGCTAGAAACCGAGAAGGCCAACGTGAGAAGGGGAGAGGGCAGGGAAGGGGACAAGGTTAGTTACATGAGGTAATAGGGATCCTGATAGAAAGTAAGAACTGAAATCCAAAAGTCAGAACAAAGTATTAATTTAGAAACTTTGGATGCGACCTTCGTTGGAACTTGTATGTTGTATGGTGAAAGACTGCCTATGCTGTAAATCACTCTAAAGTGGAAAAAAAAAATCAAGTTATTGTGAGAATTACTTTCCAGTTGTTTGTCTTCTTGATAGACTCCCAGGTGCAAATTTTGTTTTCTTGCTGGTCTTGTTTCAGAACAAAGTGACCTCAATGACTTTCTTGACTGGAAAAGCAGTAGAAGATCTGTGTAGAATCAAACAGGTAAATGAGCTTTCGCTTTATAATAAAGGTTTTACTGCCCCTGGAAGGGAGGTGGAGGGAGAATCTTTTAAAAGTGTCCTTTTTTACGTGAATGGGGGTCTGTGATGCTGTTTTATGAAGCTGGCTGTCTGTGTAATGTTAGCAGTGCAGAAAATAGATCACATCTTACCTCATTTTCCTTTTCTTTCCCTATCTGATCGCCTCAATTGGGGAGGCTTTTGTGAAACTTTTTTAGAACTGGATGTTTTTTGTTTTCTTACACTGAAGGAATCTGACCGATATTTTCTTAAATCACCATTAAGATAATGAGGTTTTGACACACTCACCGGACTTAAAAAATAAAATTGTTCAAAAACCTTGGAGATTGCTATTTAATGAAATATAGCTGTAACCATTCTTAAAGAGAGCAGTTCAGATCATTTCAGAGCAAGTCCTAATATGAATAGCACCGTAAATCCCATTGTGTAAATTAACCTCAATTCTCGAGTGAAGGTATTAATGAAGTTTCATATTTGGTTTAAAATTATTTACCTAGGGAATTCGTGAATGATATAAAACCTGCCTCAACAAATTGTTTTTGAGATGTACTGTTTGAAAATAAAATGATACTGTAGGCAAAGACAATTTAAATTATATTTTGAATTTATAGCTGGTCTCTAAAAAATAAACATCCAATTAAAATAATTGAAATTTAACCGTAATGTGAAGGGTGAACAAAAAAAAAACCTCATTAACAATTCTCCGCCTAGTAGGTATTTCCTCTTTAGTGCGTTTCTAATAACACCAGCTAGATCGTTTATAATGCAAGTGATACACGTTGCCCCTTTCATCTTCATCAGGTTGATCTGGATTCTCGGCACATCGGTTGGGTAACCAGTGAGCTTCCAGGAGGAGACAATCACATCATCAAAATTGAACTGAAGGGTCCAGAGAACACACTAAGAGTTCGACAAGTGAAAGTCTTGGGCTGGAAAGATGGCGAAAGCATTAAAATTGCCGGTCAGATCTCGGCCAGTGTGGCTCAGCAAAGAAACTGTGAAGCCGAAACCCTGCGAGTATTCCGACTTATCACCTCCCAGGTGGGTTACCGTCAGGGAGCATCGTGGGACTAGGATAAAGAAACGTCTTTGGTATTGGGAAGGCCGGACCTGGATATGAGACTTCTCATTTCCTATACCCTTCGACTCTTCTACCTCTCCTTTCTTCTCTGAACTTTCTTCTTCCTCTCTTCTCTGGACTCTTCTCCCTGGCCAGTCTTTCTCAGTCTCTTTCACCAGCTTGGCCTTGGCCTCCCACCCTCTAACTGTTGGGGGGTCCCTCAAGGCTCAGTTCTGGATCCCCTTCTACACCCATATATTTAATAATAATGATAATAATGATGGCATTTATTAAGCGCTTACTATGTGCAAAGCACTGTTCTAAGCGCTGGGGAGGTTATAAGGTGATCAGGTTGTCCCACGGGGGGCTCACGGTCCCCATTTTACAGATGAGGTAACTGAGGCCCGGACTTGCCCAAAGTCACACAGCTGATAAGTGGTGGAGCCGGGATTTGAACCCGTGACCTCTGACTCCAAAGCCCGTGGTCTTTCCACTGAGCCACGCTGCTTCTAGAACTCATATGCCCCCATGGCTTCAGCTATCATCTCTCCACTACGATTTCCAAATCTACCTCTCCAGCTTCAACCTCTCTCCTTCTCTGCACTCTTGCATTTCCTTCCGCCCTCGGGACATCCCTACACAGATGTCCCACCGACACCTCAAAGGTACCACGTGCAAATCAGAACTCCTCTTCCCACCTAAACCCTGTCCTTCCCCAGATTTTTCCCGTAACTATAGACAAGACCACTGTCTTCCCTGATCTATAAGTCTGTAATATCGGCATTATCTTCAACTCTTTTATTTAGTCCACATATTCAGTCACCAGGTCCTGTCTGTGTTACCTTCACAACATCTCTAGAATCCTCCCCTTTTCATTCCCACAGCTGCCACGATGATCCAAGCACTTATCATATCATTCCCTTGACTACCGCATCAGTTTCCTTGTGGACCTCCTTGCTTCCTGTCTCTCCCCTTTCCAGGGCTTACTTCATTTGGCCACCTGGATCATTTTTCTAAAAAGCCACCCAGTCCACAGCTCCTCAATCCTCAAAAAGCTCCGTGCCCATCCATCTCTCCATCAAACTCCTTGCTATTGGCTTTAAAGCACTCAATCGGCTCTTCCTCTCTTTCCTTATCTCACTGATTCCTAATACAACCCAGCCCACAAAACTTACTCCTCCAATGCCAAAGTACTCACTGTACTTCGATCGCGTAAACGCTGACCCTTTGGCTACATCCTCCCTTTGGCCTGGAAGTCTCTCCCCTCTAATATATGACAGATCACCACTCTCTCCATCATCGGTCTTCTTATATCCACCTCCTCCATGAGGCTTCCTTGGACTAAGTCTTCCCTTTGTTTTATTTGCCCTCCCTTCTGTGGCACTTAGGCACTTGGGTCTGTACACCTTAAGTTCTGTGATATTCTTTCCCCCATCCCTCCCCTTCACCCAAAGCCCCACAGCACTTAGGTACGTATCCATCTCTAATTTGTTTTTGTTGTGCCCAGAATTGATCTTCTCATCTTCTCTGAGGCCTTCCCTAAGTAATCCCTTGTATCCTCTACTCGTTTTCCTTTCTGCATCACTTATGCACTTGGACCTATTCCCATCCCTTAATAATAATAATAATAATGGTGTTTGGTAAGCGCCTACTATGCTGTTCTAAGCACTGGGGGATACAAGGTGATCAGATTGTCCCACGGGGGGCTCACAGTTTTAATCCCCATTTTACAGATGAGATACCTGAGGCCCAGAGAAGTGAAGTGGCTTGCCCAAAGTCACACAGCTGACAGTTGGAGGAGCCGGATTTGAACCCATGACTTCTGACTCCAAAGCCCTTGCTGTTTCCACTGAGCCACGCTGCTTCTCTAAGCACTTTGATGCCCACCCCATCCCCCCCGCCCCCCCCAGCCCTTGTATAATAATAACTGTGGTATTTGTTAAGTTCTTATGTGCCGGGCATAGTTCTAAGCTCTGGGGTTGTTGTTGTTGTCTTATGCTGTCGAGTCATTCATTCAGTCGTATTTATTGATCACTTACTGTGTGCAGAGCACTGTATTAAGCGCTTGGGAAGTACAGTTTGGCAACATATAGAGACAGTCCCTACCCAACAACGGGCTCACTGTCGAGTCATGTCCAACGCCATAGACACACCTCTCCCAGTTCGCCCCACCTCCATCTGCAATCGTTCTGGTAGTGTCTCCAGAGAGTTTTCTTGGTTAAAATTTGGAAACGGTTTGCCATTTCCTCCTTCCAGGCAGTAAACCTGAGTGTCCAGCCTCGACTCTCCCATACCACTGCTGCCCAGCACAGGGGAGTTTTGACTTGTAGCCGATTGCCTTCCACTGGCTAGCCACTGCCCAAGCTAGGAATGGAATGGGTAGGCCTCTGCTTGACTCTCCCTCCCATAGTCGAGACTGGTAAAGTACTGGAAACTCTCCAGGTGTGACCCTGAGAAGTGAAGCTTTGGGATAGGTACCAGATAATCAGATTGGACATAGACCCCGTCCCACATAGGGCTCACGCTCTTAATCCTCATTTTACAGATGAGGGGACTGAGGCCCAGAGAAATGAAGTGACTTGCCCAAGGTCACCCGGTGGACAAGTGGCGGAGCCGGGATGAGAACCCAGGTCCTTTTGATTCCCAGGCCCATGTTCTATCCATTAGGGCGTGCTGCTTCTTATCCTTATACTCTACTATTTTTTTTAGTGGCATTTATTAAGTGCTTACTATGTGCAGAGCACTGTTCTAAGCGCTGTGGAGGTTACAAGGTGATCAGGTTGTCCCACGAGAGACTCACAGTCTCAATCCCCATTTTACAGATGAGGGAACCGAGGCCCAGAGAAGTGAAGTGACTTGCCCAAAGTCAATCAATCAATCAATCAATCAATCGTATTTATTGAGCGCTTACTATGTGCAGAGCACTGTACTAAGCGCTTGGGAAGTACAAATTGGCATCACATAGAGACAGTCCCTACCCGATAGTGGGCTCACAGTCTAAAAGGGGGAGACAGAGAACAGAACCAAACATACCAACAAAATAAAATAAGTAGGATAGAAATGTACAAGTAAAATAAATAAATAAATAAATAAACAGAGTAATAAATATGTACAACCATATATACATATATACAGGTGCTGTGGGGAGGGGAAGGCGGTAAGGCGGGGGGATGGAGAGGGGGACGAGGGGGAGAGGAAAGAAGGGGCTCAATCTGGGAAGGCCTCCTGGAGGAGGTGAGCTCTCAGGAGGGCCTTGAAGGGAGGAAGAGAGCTAGCTTGGCGGATGGGCAGAGGGAGGGCATTCCAGGCCCGGGGGATGACGTGGGCCGGGGGTCGATGGCGGGACAGGCGAGAGCGAGGTACAGTGAGGAGATTAGTGGTGGAGGAGCGGAGGGTGCGGGCTGGGCAGTAGAAGGAGAGAAGGGAGGTGAGGTAGGAGGGGGCGAGGTGATGGAGAGCCTTGAAGCCCAGGGTGAGGAGTTTCTGCCTGATGCGCAGATTGATCGGTAGCCATTGGAGGTTTTTGAGGAGGGGAGTGATATGTCCAGAGCGTTTCTGGACAAAGACAAAGTCACACAGCTGACAAGTGGCGGAGCCGGGATTTGAGCCCATGACCTCTGACTCCAAAGCCCGGGCTATTTCCACTGAGCCACGCTGCATTTTCCCTAGCTGTAATTGATTTGAATGCTTCTGCCTGTCCTAGACTGTGACGCCCATATGGGCGGGGACCACGTCGACCAACTCTGTTGCCAACTTGTTATGTTGCCAACTTGTACTTCCCAAGCGCTTAGTACAGTGCTCTGCACACAGTAAGTGCTCAATAAATACGATTGAATGAATGAACTCTGTTGTATTTTATTCTCCCAAGCGCTTCCCACAGAGCTGTGCCTACCAAAAATGCTCAGTGAACACCATCAACCCATCGATCGACTCCACCCCTCAATTTTCTGGTCTTTGTCGACGACACCACTTGAGCACAGGCCTGGGAGTCGGAAGGACCTGGGTTCATTCGTTCCGTCGTATTTATTGAGCGCTTACTGTGTGCAGAGCACTGTACTAAGCGCTTGGGAAGTACAAGTTGGCAACATTTAGAGACTGTCCCTACCTAACAGTGGGCTCACAGTCTAGAAGGGGGAGACAGAGAACAAAACCAAACATATTAACAAAATAAATACAATAGATATGTACAAATAAATAGAGTAATAAATACATACAAACATATATACAGGTGCTGTGGGAAGGGGAAGGAGGTAAGGCGGGGGGATGGAGAGGGGGAGGAGGGCTCCACCATAATCCTGGCTCCACCATATGTCTGCTGCGTGTCCTTGGGAAAGTCACGTCACTTCACTGGGCCTCAGTTCCCTCATCTGTAAGATGGGGATGAGACCGTGAGCTCCTTGTGGACAGGAACTGTGTCCAGCGTGAATACTTTGTATCTACCCCAGCACTTAGAACAGTGCTTGGTACATAGTAAGTGCTTACTCTGGGCCTCAGTTCCTTCATCTGTAAAATGAGGAAAAGAGTGTGCGCTCCATGTGGGACGGGGACTGTGTCCAGCCTGAATAACTTGTATCTACCCCAGCACTTAGAACAGTGCTTGGCACATAGTAAGAGCTTAACAAATACCATAATGATTGTTATTGTTTACTCCCGGTCCTGAAAACCTTAATGAGCCATAGATGGGACAGGGGGGCCTTGTTTGATCTAACTTTTTTACCTGTGTTCATTTAGCACAGTAATTAGGAAATAGTGTTTTAAATATACCATGGCTGTATCATTTCTCATATTTCCTTCTGTATGTACCAGGTCTTTGGAAAACTCATATGTGGAGATGCTGAGCCTACTCCTGAACAAGAGGAAAAGACACTGTTATCTTCACCTGAAGGAGAAGAAAAAGTATACAATGTATTTATTTGTATTCTGTCTTTCTCTCCTTTCTTTCCTCCCTCCTTTTCATTACTCTAGACCGTAAGCTCTCTACTCTGTAAGATCATTGTAGGCAGGGAATGTGACTGTTACAGTGAACTCTCCCAAGCGCTCTGCCCACAAGAAGCGCTCAATAAATATGTCTGACTATTAGAATGAATTGGTTAGTTTGTTTAGGTTTTAGCTTGATTTTAGCTCTTGCCTTGTGTGCCCAAAATATAATCTTATTTACCCTGAGACAGTTTGATTAGTACTTCGTCTTACCTTGCTCTATTATATTTCCAGTTGAGTTTGGGGAGGTAATTTTTCTTTTTCTTTAATAGAAGAGAGAAATTATCGTGGCGTTGGAACCCTGTAGCCCCACTACCAAATCTCTCAAAATCATTATTTTATATTTTGTGACATCGCCAAACATATGTTATCAATCATATTTATTGAGCGCTTACTGTGTGCAGAGCACTGTACTAAGCGCTTGGGAAGTACAAGTTGAGTCTGACACTTCCCTTGCAGATTCAAGTCTCTTGTATGACATGACTAATTTGGCAGAAAAACCAACTTTTGATTTCTTATACTTGGTGTTTGCTGTTGTTGCTACTTTTTAATCTAGTTGTTTGGATGTGGTTAGACAAAAACAGGTGTTGTGGCATAATGATGAGGCAATTTAGGTTAGCTTCAGTGGACAATTTTCTTTAAGTTCTTGCTTGGAAGATCTCTTCACCACTGACCAGCCATCTTACAAAAGCCATCTTCTTCTATTTGCTGTCTTAGCAGCTCTTGGTTTTATCTGAGGGCAGTTGTATGGCATCCTGTTCAAATCCACAAAAGTTTTTGGGTTTGGGGGCATCTTTTGTTTTTAGGTTTGAAAAGCCTTGAAATCCAGCAGGTTTTCCTAATTTCATGAACCGCAGTTTCATTTAAAATCTGCCGCGTTTCAGAAGGTTCTGCATACTTTTTGTAATGCAACCTGAAGTTCCAACTGTATTATCCCCTTAGATGGAAGCGGTAAGCTTCGTTTGAAGATTTTAATCGACTTTTCGTTTTTATTTTTCATAAAGGCAACCTCTGATGCTGACCTGAAAGAACATATGGTTGGAATCATATTCAGCAGGAGTAAGCTGACAAATTTACAAAAGCAGGTCTGTTTACCAGAATCAGTTCTCTTGGGTTTGTGGTGCCAAATAGCGATTGCTTTGAGGATTTTCATTTTTGTTCTGGTGGCAGCCAACACCTAGAAAAGTTGCATATTAATGACTTCAGAATTCGTTTTGATGGCTCTCCTGATAGTTGATACTTCTTTTTATCCATTATTTAGTTTAGTGTTTATTTCCCCCCATTCACTATTCTGCACACAGTAGGCACTCTGTAAATAATAATAATAATAATGATGGCATTTATTAAGCGCTTACTATGTGCAAAGCACTGTTCTAAGCACTGGGGAGGTTACGAGGTGATCAGGTTGTCCCATGGGGGGCTCACAGTCTAAGTCCCCATTTTACAGATGAGGGAACTGAGGCATAGAGAAGTTAAGTGACTTGCCCAAAGTCACACAGCTGACAGTTGGCAGAGCGGAGATTTGAACCCATGACCTCTGACTCCAAAGCCCGGGCTCTTTCCACTGAGCCACGCTGCTTCTGGGGCTCACATGGGGGCTCACAGTCTTAATCCCCATTTTACAGATGAGGCAACTGAGGCCCAGAGAAATGAAGTGATTTGAGCGCTTGGTACCCGCCAAATCGTTGGAAGTCAGTTCAACAGACTGTGCCTCTAGATTGTAAGCTTGCTGTGGGCAGAGAATGTGTCTGTTTATCGTCATGTTGTACTCTCCCAAGCGCTTAGTACAGTGCTCTGCACACAGTAAGCGCTCAATAAATATGCTTGAATGAATTGAATGTATTTGCCCGAGGTCACACAGCAGACGGGTGGCGGAGTTGGGATGAGACCCCAGGTCCTTCTGACTCCCAAGCCCGTGCTCTGTCATTCATTGTCGTATTTATTGAGCGCTCTAGAGCACTGTACTAAGCGCTATCCCCTAGGCCCTGCTGCTTTCCGATGGAATGATGGATTTTGTATGGCGGATATCCCTTTTCTGGTGTCGTAGGTGTGTGCTCACATCGTCCAGGCCATCCGAATGGAAGCAACCCGGGTCCGTGAAGAATGGGAGCACGCCATCTCCAGCAAAGAAAATGCCAATTCTCAGCCCAACGATGAAGACGCCTCCTCGGATGCCTACTGCTTTGAGCTCCTCTCCATGGTCTTGGCCCTGAGCGGGTCAAATGTGGGTCGCCAATACCTGGCTCAACAGCTCACTCTGCTCCAGGACCTCTTTTCTTTACTGCATACTGCCTCTCCCAGGGTGCAGAGACAGGTGACTAAATAATTCCTTTCGATTCCATTCATAAGAATAATAATAGTGGCATTCGTTAAGCGCTTAGTGTATGCCAGGCACTGTACGAAGCACTGGGGTGGATACAAGCAAGTTCGTTCGGTTGGACACAGTCACCTGTTCCACATGGGGCTCACAGTCTCAATCCCCATTTTTCAGATGAGGTCATCGAGGCCCAGAGAAGTGAAATGACTTGCCCACGGTCACACAGCAAACAAGGGGATTAGAACCATGACCCTCTGACTCCCGGGCCTGTGCTTTATCCACTATGCCATGCTGCTTCCTTGTAACTTCCTCATCACCTGTATATATGTATATATGTTTGTACATACTTATTACTCTATTTATTTTACTTGTACATATCTATTCTATTTATTTTATTTTGTTAGTATGTTTGGTTTTGTTCTCTGTCTCACCCTATTAGGCTGTGAGCCCACTGTTGGGTAGGGACTGTCTCTATATGTTGCCAACTTGTACTTCCCAAGCGCTTAGTACACTGCTCTGCACACAGTAAGCGCTCAATAAATGTGATTGATTGATCGATATTGTTATTATAACAACAATAATGATAATCATGGTGGCATTTGTTAAGCACTTACTATGTGCCAGGCACTATACTAAGCACTGGGGGAGATACAAGATAATAGGGTTGGGCACAGCCCCCCACAGAGGCCCACCTGGGGCTCCCAGTCATTTCATTCATTCATTCATTCAATCGTATTTATTGAGCGCTTACTGTGTGCAGAGCACTGTACTAAGCACTTGGGAAGTACAAGTCGGCGACATATACAGACGGTCCCTACCCAAAAGCGGGCTCACAGTCTAGAAGGGGGAGACAGACAACAAAACAAAACATATTAACAAAATAAATAGAATAGTAAATATGTACAAGTAAAATAAATAGAGTAGTAAAAATGTACAAACATATATACAGGTGCTGTGGGGAGAGGAAGGAGCTAGGATGGAGGGGATGGGAAGGGGAAGAGAAATTGGGGGGGGCTCAGTCTGGGAAGCCCTCCTGGAGGAGGGGAGCTCTCAGTAGGGCTTTGAAGGGAGGAAGAGAGCTAATTTGGTGGTTGTGGGGAGGGAGGGCATTCCGGGCCAGGGGGAGGACGGGGGCCGGGGGTCGACGGTGGGACAGGCGAGAACGAGGCCCGGTGAGGAGGTTAGCGGTGGCAGAGGAGCGGAGGGTGCGGGCTGGGCTGGAGAAGGACAGAAGGGAGGGGAGGTAGGAGAGGGCGAGGGGATGGACAGCCCTGAAGCCGAGAGTGAGGAGTTTTTGCCTGATGTGGAGGTTGATTGGTAGCCACTGGAGATTCTTAACCTCCTTTTTACTGATGAGGTAACTGAGGCCCAGAGAAGTTAAATGACTTGCCCACAGTCACACACAGAAGACAAGTGGCAGAGCCGGGATTAGAACCCAGGTCCTTTGATTCCCAGACCGGTGCTCCTTCCACCAGCCCACACTGCTTCGAATTTAAAACGTTCTTTTGGGTAGAAGTGCTCAGTGCGCACTGCATCCAGGGGACAGTCAACGTATAATAGTAATTGTGGTATTTGGGGCACCCACCTTATAATAGTAATTGTGGTATTTATTAAGCGCTTACTATGCGCCAAGCACTGAGGTAGATACAGGTTAATCAGGTCTCGCATGGAGGCTCACATTGTGAGTAGGAGAGAGAACAAGGATCAACTCCCCGTTTTACAGAGGAGGGAACTGAGGCACAGAAAAGCAAAGTGACATGCCCAGCGTCTCACAGAAGGCAAAGGCAGAGGTGGGATTAGAATTTAGTTCATCTGACTGGGCTCCTTCCATTAGGCCACACTCCTTCTCCTTACCATTACTAAAAGTAAGATTAGTACAGGGAATGGACTTTATGGTGTTTGATTCAGTGACCCTTTTCCCCTCACCTTAAAGTTGTTGTTTGTTTTTTCGATTGGTGACAAACTCGTACTTCAAACCAGCGAGTCATTTTCCATTTTACTAAGTAACAGCAATTGAGTGACCTCAAAAGACCTTTAATCATCATCAATCGGATTTATTGAGCACTTACTGTGTGCAGAGCACTGTACTAAGCGCTTGGGAAGTACAAGTTGGCAACACAGAGAAACAGTCCCTACCCAATAGTGGGCTCACAGTCTAATATAGCTGTTTGCTTAATGAAGTTATGTGGAGGTTATCTAATGGGCGGGGAATGTGTCTGTTACAATGTTTTATTATACTCTCCCAAGTGCTTAGTGCAGTGCCCTGCACACACTAAGTGTTCGATAAACATAACCGATGGATGGATTGATGTTTGGGAAGGGTAACAATCTCCGTCCTATCCAGTTTTGAAAAACTGCCTTCTTCCCGTGTCACGAGAAATCAGCATCGTCCGGCGGTCCGGGTGGTTGGAAACGCCCCTCTTACAATGTTCACGTTGCGCCCCGGCGCTTCTGCTCCCAGGTGACGTCCCTCCTTCGGCGAGTTCTCCCCGAGGTGACCCCTAACCGCCTCGCCAGCATCATCGGGGTGAAGTCTCTGCCCCCGGCGGATATCAGCGACATCATTCACTCCACAGAGAAAGGGGACTGGAATAAGCTGGGCATCTTGGACATGTTCTTGGGCTGCATCGCCAAGGCACTCACAGTCCAGCTGAAAGCCAAGGGCACCACGATCACGGGAACGGCGGGCACCGCGGCGGGCAAAGGGGTCACCACCGTCACGCTGCCCATGATCTTCAATTCCAGGTGGGGCCCGGAAGGGTAAGGCCAAAACGCACAGGACGGCTGGGTCTCCATCTCCTCCATCCCTCCGGGACCCCTTTCCCTCTAGGCTCATTACGGGCAGGGAACCTGTCTGCTAATTCCGTTGGAAGATTCCCCCTCTCATTATCCTAATAGTAATAACAATGACGGTATTTGTTAAACGCTTACGGTGTGCCAGGCACTGTACTAAGTGCTGGCAGATCGGGTTGGACACTGTCCCCGTCCCATGTAGGACTCATAGCCTCGATTCCCGTTTTACAGATGAGGTAACTGAGGCCCAGAGAAGTGAAGTGACGTGGCCGGGGTCACACAGCAGCCAAGTGGATTAGAACTCGTGACTCCAGGCCCAAGCTCCGTCCACTAGACTACACTGGTTCTCTGCTCCTGCTTTCTGCTTCTTCTGTCGGGGTTTCTGAGGGACTTCTCTGTTAGATCTTTAGGCGTTTGCTTTCATGCTCGAGAGGCTTAAAAAGGCGACTCTCGCTAATTTTTTTCTCGTTTGCGGGTCTGAGACTATAAACGGTACCCGAGGAACTGAATTAAGCATTTGAAATGTGAGTAGTAAATGCTGCGAAAGTGCCGCGGTTGCAGCTTGGATGAGAATTGGAAATCAATATGTCACGTACTATAACTTTGTCGCTCTAACTTTATAGTTATATTCGACGAGGTGAAAGCCACTGGTGGATGAAAGGCTCGACTCCTACCCAGATCTCCGAGATCATTATTAAACTAATCAAGGACATGGCAGCGGTAAGTTTCCAGCCCTTTGGAGGTCGATAATAATGAGGGGCTGTGGATCGATTTGCAGTGCAAGTAGTTAAATCTCTGGGAGTTTGACAGGGGCCGCCATTTAAGTGACCTTTTAAATCCCTCCTTGTTTCTTCTTTGTTTTATCATCATCATCAATCGTATTTATTGAGCGCTTACTGTGTGCAGAGCACTGTACCAAGCGCTTGGGAAGTACAAGTTGGCAACATATAGAGACAGTCCCTAGGGTATTGGCATATTAGAAAAGCAGCGTGGCTTTGTGGAAAGAGCCCGGGCTTGGGAGTCAGAGGTCGTGGGTTCTAATCCCGGCTCTGCCACTTGTCAGCTGTGTTGATTTTGGGCAAGTCACTTCCCTGGGCCTCAGTGACCTCATCTGTCAAATGGGGATGAAGACTGTGAGCCCCACGTGGGACAATCTGATCACCTTGTATCTGTCCCAGTGCTTAGAACAGTGCTCGGGACATAATAGAAGCAGCGTGGCTCAGTGGAAAGGGCACGGGCTTTGGAGTCAGAGGTCACGGTTTCAAATCCCAGCTCTGCCAGCTGTCAGCTGTGTGACTTTGGGCAAGTCACTTCACTTCTGTGTGCCTCAGTTGCCTCATCTGTAAAATGGGGATTGACTGTGAGACCACTGTGGGGCAACCTGATCACCTTGTAACCTCCCCAGCGCTTAGAAGAGTGTTTTGCACATAGTAAGCACTTAATAAATGCCATTATCATTATTATTATTATTATCATAAGCATTTAACAAATACCATCTTTATTGGTTAAGCGTTCACTATGTGTCAAACACTGTTCAAAGCACTGGGGTAGATACAAGGCGTCCCTGTCCTGCATGGGGCTCACAGTCTAAGTAGGAGGGAGAACAGGAGGACTGAGGCACAGAGAAGTGAAGTGACCTGCCCCATGTCACACATCAAGTAATTGACAGAGGTGGGATTAGAACCCAGATCCTCTGACACTTAGGCCTGTACTAAGCAGGCCTGTACTAAGAAGCAGCGTGGCTCAGTGGAAAGAGCCCGGGTTTTGGAGTCAGAGGTCATGGGTTCAAATCCCGGCTCTGCCAATTGTCAGCTGTGTGACTTTGGGCAAGTCACTTCTCTGTGCCTCAGTTACCTCATCTGTGAAATGGGGATGAAGACTCTGAGCCCCCCGTGGGACAACCTGATCACCTTGTAACCTCCCCAGCACTTAGAACAGTGCTTTGCACATAGTAAGTGCTTAATAAATGCCATTATTATTATTATTATTATTTCCGCCAGGTCATGCCGCTTCTCTTGCTGGTGAGCTTTCCAATTTATTCATTTTTTTTTTAATGGGATTGGTCAAGTGTGAATTATATACCAGGCGATGTACTAAGCACCGGGGTAAATACAAGCTAATTGAGTTGGACAGAGTCCATGTCCCGCATGGAGTTCAACGGTCTCAATCCCCTGCTTACAGATGAGGTGAATGAGGCCCAGAGAAGTGAAGTGACTAGCCCAAGGTTGCTCAGCAGACAAGTGGCACATCCGGGATTAGAACCCAGGTCCTCTTGACTCCCAGGCTCTGGGCTTCTAGCCACCAGGCCTCACAGCTTCTCTACTTTGCTGCAAGTTTATCTGACATGTCAATTTTCTACCACTGACCATCAGGGAGAAGAGCAGGCAACCCTTTTTTTTTTTTTATCTGTAGAAGAGTCAAACAGAATGAGCCCTTTGATCAGCTGGTGCTCAAAGAGTCATCCAATTAGTTACCTTTCCCCAACATCTCCCATGCAGATGTCACTAGTTGTAGTATTTCATCAATCGTATTTATTGAGCGCTTACTGTGTGCAGAGCACTGTGCTAAGCGCTTGGGAAGTACAAGTTGGCAACATATAGAGACAGTCCCTACCCAACAGTGGGCTCATCATCATCATCATCAATCGTATTTATTGAGCGCTTACTATGTGCAGAGCACTGTACTAAGCGCATGGGAAGTACAAATTGGCAACATATAGAGACAGTCCCTACCCAACAGTGGGCTCACAGTCTAAAAGGGGGAGACAGAGAACAAAACCAAACATACCAAGAAAATAAAATAAGTAGAATAGATATGTACAGTAAAATAAATAAATAGAGAAATAAATATGTACAAACATATATACAGTATTTAAGTGCTTACTGTGTGACAAGCACTGTCCTAAGCCTTGGGGTCGATGCAGTCCCCTCTCACAGTTCATCATCATCATCATCATCATCAATCGTATTTATTTAGCACTTACTATGTGCAGAACACTGTACTAAGCGCTTGGGAAGTACAAATTGGCAACATATAGAGACAGTCCCTACCCAACAGTGGGCTCACAGTCTAGAAGGGGGAGACAGAGAACAAAACCAAACATACTAACAAAATAAAATAAATAGAATAGATATGTACAAATAAAATAAATAAATAGAGTAATAAATATGTACAAACATATATACATATATACAGGTGCTGTGGGGAAGGGAAGGAGGTAAGATCGGGGGATGGAGAGGGGGACGAGGGGGAGAGGAAGGAAGGGGCTCAGTCTGGGAAGGCCTCCTGGAGGAGGTGAGCTCTCAGCAGGGCCTTGATTCATTCGTATTTATTGAGCGCTTACTGTCTGCCATGCACTGCACTAAGCGCTTAGGAGCGGTATAAGCCTAAATTTGAAGGAGAACAGGAATTGAATCCTAATTTCACAGTTGAGGAGACCGAGGCACAGAGGTCCAAGGTCCCGCAGCCAAGGAGTGGCGGCAGCGGGATCAGAACCCAGATCTTCTGGCGCCCAGGCCCGGGCTCTCTTATGTAGATCAACACGCCACGCTGCGCGCGACCGCTTCGTCACGGCAGCTGCTGCTGTGGGTAAGGATGGGAAAAGAAAACACGGGGAAGAGAAGGTGGGAGAAAAGAGGGAAGGCAGGGACAGGGTGTCAACTAACAAGGAGAAGCGGCATGGCTCAGTGGAAAGAGCCCAGGCTTTGGAGTCAGAGGTCATGGGTTTGAATCCCGGCTCCGCCACCTGTCTGCTGTGTGACCTTGGGCAAGTCACTTCTCTGAGCCTCAGTTACCTCATCTGTCATCATCATCCTCAATCGTATTTATTGAGTGCTTACTATATGCAGGGCACTGTACTAAGCGCTTGGGAAGTACAAGTTGGCAACAGATAGAGACAGTCCCTACCCAACAGTGGGCTCACAGTCTGAAAGGGGGGACACAGAGAACAAAACCAAACATACTAACAAAATAAAATAAATAGAATAAATATGTACAAGTCAAATAAATAATCAATCAATCAATCATATTTATTGAGCACTTACTATGTGCAGGGCACTGTACTAAGCGCTTGGGAAGTACAAATTGGCAACATATAGAGACAGTCCTTACCCAACAGTGGGCTCACAGTCCAAAAGAAATAAACAGTCTAAACAGTCTAAAATAAATAAATAAATAGTGTAATAAATCTGTACAAACATATATCCATAGATACAGGTGCTGTGGGGAAGGGAAGGAGGTAAAATGGGGGGGATGGAGAGGGGGAGAGGAAGGAAGGGGCTCAGTCTGGGAAATGAGGATTAAGACTGTGAGCCCCATGTGGGACAACCTGATCACCTTGTAACCTCCCAGTGCTTAGAACAGTGCTTTGCACATAGTAAGCGCTTAACAAATGCCATCATTAATTAATTAATTAGCAGGTAGCTCTCTAAGCTACAATCCCAGCTGCCCACCTCCACAGGAGGTCAGTTTCTTTCCATCTTGACTTTTAGACTGTGAGCCCACTGTTGGGTAGGGACTGTCTCTATATGTTGCCAATTTGTACTTCCCAAGCGCTTAGTACAGTGCTCTGCACATAGTAAGCGCTCAATAAATGTGATTGATGATGACTTCCACAGTAGTTAACAAATACTACAGCTGATGACATCTATATGCGACATGTTGGGGAAAGGTCATAAATCTCTGTGCACCAGCTGCTCATGGGTTTCCTCTTCTACCAAAAAGAAAAGAAAAATTGTTTCCTGCTCTGCTCCTTGATGGTCAATGTTAGAACCCTCCTCGGCTCGATTCAGTCATTCGTATTTATTGAGCGCTTACTCTGTGCAGAGCACTGTGCTTGAAAAGTACAATAGTTATTCAGTCGTGTTTATTGAGCGCTTTCCGCGTGCGGAGCACCGTATTAGAACAGTGCTTGGCATGTAGTAAGGGCCTAACAAATGCCGTTATTATCATTATTATTATTAAGCACTTGGAAAGTACAATAGCCATTCATTCATATTTACTGAGCGCCTATACACCCCAGGAGGACATTTCGGCCCGCTGCTTCCCAGCAGCTTTTCATCCAGCTCTCGCCTTCAACCCCAACATCCCTCTGTTAATTAATTAATTAATTAATTAATTAATGATGGCATTTTTTAAGTGCTTACTCATCATCATCAATTGTATTTATTGAGTGCTTACTGTGTGCAGAGCACTGTACTAAGCGCTTAGCACTGTACTATGCACTTACTATGTGCAAAGCACTGTTCTATGCGCTGGGACTGTGAGCCCACTGTTGGGTAGGGACCGTCTCTATATGTTGCCAACTTGTACTTCCCAAGCGCTTAGTACAGTGCTCGGCACACAGTAAGCGCTCAATAAACACGATTGAATGAACGAATGAATAAGGTGATCAGGTTGCCCCCCAGGAGGCTCACAGTCTTAGTCCCCATTTTCCAGGTGAGGTCACTGAGGCCCAGAGAAGTGAAGTGACTTGCCCAAAGTCACACAGCTGACAATTGGCGGAGCCGGGATTTGAACCTGTGACCTCTGACTCCAAAGCCCGGGCTCTTTCCACTTACAGTGTGCCAAGCACTGTACTAAGCACTGGGGTGGAAACAAGCAAATCGGCTTGGACCCAGTCCCTGTCCCATGTGGGGTTTAGAGTTGCAATTCCCATTTTACAGGTGAGGTAACTGAGGCACAGAGAAGTAAAGTGACTTGCCTAAGGTCACACAGCAGGCAAGTGATGGAGCTGGAATTAGAACCCAGTGATCTGTCCACTACATCATGCTGCTTCTAGTAATAATGATGGCATTTATTAGGCGCTTACTATGTGCAAAGCACTGTTCTAAGTGCTGGGGAGGTTTCAAGGTGATCAGGTTGTCCCACAGGGGGCTCACAGCCTTAATCCCCATTTTACAGATGAGGGAACTGAGGCACAGAGAAGTTAAGTGACTTGCCCAAAGTCACACAGCTGACAATTGGCAGAGGCGGGATTTGAACCCGTGTCCTCTGACTCCAAAGCCTGTGCTCGTTCCACTGAGCCATGCTGCTAACAGTAACGGTGTTTGTGACGCACTTGCTTTGTGCCAGGCACTGTACTAAGCGCTAGAGTAGGTAATAATAAAAATAATTATGGTATATGTTAAGCGCTTACAATGTGCCGAGCACTGTACTAAGCACTGGGGTGGATACAAACAAATCGGGTTGGACCCAGTCCCTGTCTCATGTGGGGTTTAGAGTGGCAATCCCCATTTTACAGATGAGGTAACTGAGGCACAGGGAAGTAAGGTCACACGGCAGGCAAGTAATGGAACCGGAATTAGAACCCAGTGACCTGTCATCATCATCATCATCAATCGTATTTATTGAGCGCTTCATATAATGCTGTGCATGCCATAAGCACTCAATAAATACCATCCATCCGATCGATTGATCGATTGAAATGTCGCAGTGAAAGAGAACTTCCTTGGGGAGTACCCAGTGGCTGGATAATTTCCCTCAGGTTAGTGCCGTAGTTTTCATCATCATCAATCGTATTTATTGAGCGCTTACTGTGTGCAGAGCACTGTACTAAGCGCTTGGGAAGTACAAATTGGCAACATATAGAGACAGTCCCTACCCAACAGTGGGCTCACAGTCCACTACATCATGCTGCTTCTGCAGTGTAATCGGGGTGGCCACGGCCCCCGTTCCACGCGGGGCTCACAGTCTTAATCCCCATTTTATGGATGAGGTCACTGAGGCCCAGAGAAGTGGTGGAGCGGGACTAGAACCCAGGACCTTTTGACTTCCAGTCCGCTAGGCCACGCCCCCAGCTCTGAAAAGCTGCAGGGTCAGGAGGGAAAGAGGCAGGCCGAAGGCCGCATTTTGAACCCCGCTCCTGCTTCCCCTCTTCCTCGAATCCCCCCAGCCCCCAGGGCTGCTTCAGGAAGAAATCTGGTCAACTTTTTCCTTCGATTTCGGACTGATCATCGTCATCATCATCAATCGTATTTATTGAGCGCTTACTATGTGCAGAGCACTGTACTAAGCGCTCGGGAAGTACAAGCTGGCAACATATAGAGACGGTCCCTACCCAACAGTGGGCTCACAGTCTAAAAGGGGGAGACAGAGAACAGTCCCCTAACGCAGGGTAGACCGTTTCTAAAATGCTGTTAATTCTACTACGTGGGCAGCCATGTGCCCGTTGTTATATTGTGCTCTCCCAAGCACTTAGTACAGTGCTTTGCCCAAAGCAAGCACTCAGTAAATACGATTAAATGAATGAATGCTGCTGGATCTTTGAGACTGTGAGCCCACTCTTTTAGACCGTGAGCCCACTGTTGGGTAGGGACTGTCTCTATATGTTGCCCACTTGTACTTCCCAAGCGCTTAGTACAGTGCTCTGCACGCAGTAAGCGCTCAATAAATACGATTGATTGATTGATTAAATGAATGAATGCTGCTGGATCTTTGAGACTGTGAGCCCACTCTTTTAGACCGTGAGCCCACTGTTGGGTAGGGAGTGTCTCTATATTTTGCCAACTTGTACTTCCCAAGCGCTTAGTACAGTGCTCTGCATGCAGTAAGCGCTCAATAAATATGATTTATTGATTGATTGATTAAATGAATGAATGCTGCTGGATCTTTTAGACTGTGAGCCCACTCTTTTAGACTGTGAGCCCCCTGTTGGGTGGGGACTGTCTCTATATGTTGCCAACTTGTACTTCCCAAGCGCTTAGTACAGTGCTCTGCACGCAGTAAGCGCTCAATAAATACGATTGATTGATTGATTAAATGAATGAATGCTGCTGGATCTTTTAGACTGTGAGCCCACTCTTTTAGACCGTGAGCCCACTGTTGGGTAGGGACCGTCTCTATATGTTGCCAACTTGTACTTCCCAAGCACTTAGTACAGAGCTCTGCACGCAGTAAGCGCTCAATAAATATGATTGGTTGATTGGTTGATTAAATGAATGAATGCTGCTGGATCTTTTAGACTGTGAGCCCACCCTTTTAGACTGTGAGCCCACTGTTGGGTAGGGACTGTCTCTATATGTTGCCAACTTGTACTTCCCAGGCGCTTAGTACAGTGCTCTGCACACAGTAAGCACTCAATAAATACGATTGATTGATCCTTCCCTCAAGATCTCCCACCTCCGCCTCTCTCATGTGGGTAGCAGGGAGAGGAGATGGGTGAGTGTGAACCACTTTAAGGAAACTCAGTCATTCATTCATTCATTCAGTAGTATTTATTGAGTGCTTACTGTGTGCAGAGCACTGTACTAAGTGCTTGGGAAGTACAAGTTGGGGAAATCCAATGAGACCTTTGTACAGCTCTGGAATTTGCTTAGTAGGGAGCCAGCAGGACCCGTTGATTTATAGACATTTAATATGAGTTTTCTAGAGGCCTGAAAGACTTGAGACTCAGCTCTCCCATTCTGTACTTCCTTGTAATAATAATTAATCCTAATAATTGCGGTATTTTTTAAGCGCTTACTTTGTGCCAGGCACCATTCTACGTGCTGGGTTAGATACAAGCCAGTCAGGTTGGACACAGTCCCCTGTCCTACGAGGGGCAAAGAGTCTCAATCCCCACTTTACAGATGAGGTAACTGAGGCACAGAGAAGTGAAGTGACTTGCCCAAGGTCATACAGCAGATAAGTGGTGGAGCAGGGATTAGAACCCATGACCTTAGGGACTGTCTCTATATGTTGCCAACTTGTACTTCCCGAGCGCTTAGTACAGTGCTCTGCACACAGTAAGTGCTCAATAAATACGATTGATTGATTGATTGATTGATGACCTTCCGACTTCCACTACACCATCAAGAACCCCCTCCTGAAATCAGAAAGAAAGAGCGAATTGAACCTCAGTTTTTGGATTTTTTTATTTTTTACCATTTCCATCGTGGATCGTTGGATTACAGGATTAGATTTTATGCCTCTAGCATGGGCGCTTAAGTGATCTTTCATATCACTTAAATCCAGATTTCCCTATTATTACATCCCTGGAGTAGCATGGGTGGAATTAAGATTTATTTCCCTGCATTTGTGGGAAAATAGATCATAGTTGAGAACAATTTCAATTTTGTCCCCCTCTCCATCCCCCATCTTACCTCCTTCCCTTCCCCACAGCACATGTTTGTACATATTTATTATTCTATTTATTTATTCATTTTACTTGTACATATCTATTCTATTTATTTTATTTTGTTAGTGTGTTTGGTTTTGTTCTCTTGTCTCCCCCTTTTAGGCTGTGAGCCCACTGTTGGGTAGGGACTGTCTCTATATGTTGCCAATTTGTACTTCCCAAGCACTTAGTGCTCTGCACACAGTAAGCGCTCAATAAATACGGTTGATTGATTGATTGGTAGCTTAACTAGTCATTAATTTTTCACCAGGGTCACCTTTCCGAAGCTTGGTCCCGTGTGACAAAGAATGCCATTGCAGAAACTATCATTGCCTTGACCAAGATGGAGGAAGAGTATAGATCTCCAGTGCGATGCATTGCAACAACAAGGGTGAGTTTTGAATTATTTCCATTTTCTGTCAGGGAACGTGCCTTCCGACTATGTTATAGTCTCCCAAACGCTTAGCGCTCTGTGCACAGTAGGCGCTCAGTAAATACACTTGAACTCTTTTCCAGCAGGTACGTTGTCTAATTTTATCTTAGCCTAGATATTTTATAATTTTCTCCTCTCACCTCTAACTGAAATTTTACTGAAAGTTCATCTGAACTGTACAAGGATAACGCAAGTGGAGTTTCGTAGCAGGACATAGGGGCCCTTCCTTTATTATATGGTCGGTTGTATACCTTGCAGGCTACAGCATGCAATTAATGGTTTAAGACGGACTTTTTTAGAGAAATTGGGAGGAAGAAGAGAAATGTTTTATGGGAGAAAGAGGGTACGTTGAAGAAAGCTTTGGGACATCATTAGGAAGAAAACAGTGCTCGCAGACAGAATGAGAGAAGTCAACTGCAGTGACTTTAATGAGTTTCCGGGGGAGCCTATGATGTCTCTTGTTTTGTGTTGGGTTTTTTTGTTTTATGAGATAGGCCCTACTGAGAGCTCACCTCCTCCAGGAGGCCTTCCCAGACTGAGCCCCTTCCTTCCTCTCCCCCTCCAGATTTCCCTATTATTACATCCCTGGAGTAGCATGGGTGGAATTAAGATTTATTTCCCTGCATTTGTGGGAGAATAGATCATAGTTGAGAACAATTTCAATTTTGTCCCCCTCTCCATCCCCCTCATCTAACCTCCTTCCCTTCTCCACGGCACCTTTATATATGTATATATGTTTGTACGGATTTATTACTCTATTTATTTATTTTACTTGTACAAATCCTATTTATTTTATTTTGTTAGCATGTTTGGTTTTGTTCTCTGTCTCCCCCTTTTAGACTGTGAGCCCACTGTTGGGTAGGGACTGTCTCTATATGTTGCCAACTTGGACTTCCCAAGCGGTCAGTACAGTGCTCTGCACACAGTAAGCGCTCAATAAATACGATTGACTGATTGATTGATGTGCCAGGGTACTACGCACTGGGGAGATACCAGCTAATCAGGTCATGCATGGGGCTCACAGTCTTCACCTCCCCATTTAGAGACGAGGTAACTGAGGCCCAGAGAAGTCAAGTGGCTCGCCCAAGGTCACACAGCAGACAAGTGGCAGAGCCAGGATTAGAACCCAGATGCGTCTGACTCTCAGCCCGGGGCCCTGTCCACTAAACCACACTGCGATTCCCGCCCTCCCTTCAGTTCTATACCTTTGTTTCCCCAACCTAGTTTTAAAGTGCAGGTAATAATAATAATAATGATGGCATTTATTACGCGCTTACTATATGCAAAGCACTGTTCTAAGCACTGGGGAGGTTACAAGGTGATCAGGTTGTCCCACGGGGGGCTCACAGTCTTCATCCCCATTTTACAGATGCGGTAACTGAGGCCCAGAGGTCACGGGTTCAAATCCCGCCTCTGCCAGTTGTCAGCTGTGGGACTTTGGGCAAGTCACTTCACTTCTCTGGGCCTCAGTTGCCTCATCTGTACAATGGGGATTAAGACTGTGAGCCCCCCGTGGGACAACCTGATCACCTTGTATCTACCCCAGCGCTTAGAATAGTGCTTTGCACAGAGTAAGCGCTCAATAAATGCTATCATTATTATATAATAAGCACTTAACGAATACGACAATAATAATAGTAATCTCTTCAGGGGATAGGTCTGAGGCAAGAAAATCGACTATAACCTACGACATTACAGTACTTTCAGCTGGAGAAAAAGAAAAGTAGTTGGGAGAAACGTCTGCTTTGTGAGCCCCATGTGGGACAGGGACTGTACCCGACCTGAATAACTCGCCCCAGTGCCTAGATCAGTGCTTGGCACATAGTAAGTGCTTAACAAGTTCCTTAAGGACAATACTAACAATAACTTCTCTCTCAATCAATCAATCAATCAATCGATCGTATTTATTGAGCGCTTACTGTGCGCAGAGCGCTGTACTAAGCACTTGGGAAGTACAAGTTGGCAACATATAGAGGCAGTCCCTACCCAACAGTGGGCTCACAGTCTAAAAGGGGGAGACAGAGAACAAAACCCAACATCATCATCATCATCATCAATCGTATTTATTGAGCGCTTACTATGTGCAGAACACTGTACTAAGCGCTTGGGAAGTACAAGTTGGCAACATATAGAGGCAGTCCCTACCCAACAGTGGGCTCACAGTCTACAAGGGGGAGACAGAGAACAAAACCCAACATACTAACAAAATAAAATAAATAGAATAGATGTGTACAAGTAAAATGAATAAATAAATAAATGGAGTAACTCTCCTCAAGTTTTCCCTCACATGTCCTCGTGTTTCCGCAGTTATGGCTGGCTCTCGCTTCACTTTGTGTCCTCGATCAGGACCACGTAGATCGGCTGTCCTCCGGCAGATGGATGGGAAAGGATGGGCAACAGAAGCAAATGGTAAGAGCAGACATTTTTGACAGGAGAGAGGGGTGAATTTGACTTTCCGCGTCGGCCTCCTCGTGGGCCCCAAGCCTTGGGCACTTCTACAGTTCTGAGGCCCAGTTTTCCCTGCCCCAAGCCATCCTCTTGCTCACCTACACACCCTGGGGCCCTTCTCAACCCCAGCTGCTTCCAGGTGCCTTGATCATGACAGTAGCCATGGTATTCATTAAGCGCCTACTGTCTGCCAAGCGCTTTTCTGAGCACTGAGGTAGATACGAGGTGATCAGATCCACCATGGCACGCACGGTCCAAGTAGGAGGGAGCACAAGTACTGAATCCCCATTTCGCCGAGGAGGGACCTGAGGCCCAGAGAATTGAAATGACTTGCCCGAGGACACACCGCAGGCAAGTGGAGGATTCGAACCCAGGTGCTGTGACGCCCAGGCCGGTGCTCTTTCCACTAGGCCACGCAGCTTCTCGCTGCGAGAACACGGCAGGGCTCTGTGTAACTGAATATTGACTGTACGGTATTTCCAAGCCCTGAATCAGCCCTCAAGAATTCTAAATTTTAAATGCATATTACACGTGGCGATAAGCGAATTTGTCTTCTGACCTCTAAAATATGGGTGTGTGTTTGATTTGGGAAATAACTTTGATGCGAATCTTAAAATCTGAAGTTAAAAGAAGCATAAGTGGGGGAGAATCCCTTTCATAATGTGTGTTTACAGTGAAACCTCTGAGAAGGCTAAACAAAGTGCAAAGTGGAGACACAAAACAAACCAACTCCCTCTAAAAAGACGAACTCAGTAGTTTACCTAAGGAGGAACATTTTTAATCAGTCAGCAGTATTTAGTATATTTTTGTTCGGCACTGTACCAAAGAATTAGATATGATCTCTACCCTCAGGTTCCTCACGGCATAGTATGTAAGACAATAGTATAGGTAGGAGAAAGCAACTGAGTTTAGAAGGTATGGGAGTGGAGAGGTGTATATCACCCCCCAAAAAAGGTTTTTATTATTATAAAATGGGAGAGAGTGATACTTGTTTTTACTCAAATGTGTAAGGAAGGAAGACACGGCAATTGTCAGAAGGCAGAACTAAACAGAAATAGAATTTCTCGATTGATAACCAGAAAAAAAATGAACACAGCAGGGAAAAACATAGTGCTCTCACTTTATATTCTTTACCGAAAAGGAAAAAAAATCCACCCTGTCGAATGACTGATCAAGGAAATCAAAATGCTTGCCAAAAAAACAAAGCACGGAAGAAATAAATTAGTACCCAAGCAGAGCAAAAGACTAATCTGAAAAGGGAAAAGTGCTTTGCAGATTTCCTTTTACGAAAACAGAGAACACTTTTATTTTGCCACCCATTCTACCACCTGATCTTCTAGTTTTGATTTTTCTAACCCAGCATCATAGTCACTGGCGTTTTTGGAAAATTCACTGTGAAAGTTTAAATGAAAGTACACTCCTACCCTAGGGCAACGTGAGTATTTTTGCTGCTCAACATAATTTGTATTTATCCTTTAAGCCTTTATAAAGTAGCTTTCTCCCCCTGAAAATGAGTCTTAGAAAGGCAGTATTTAATATTGGAACCAAATATCTTTGGAAGGAGTCTTGCAAATTTTCAAAATTGATTGTTGTTCACTTAGAACATATGTAGATTTAGCCTTTGGTGTGTGGTGAGGAAATTTTTAAAAGTATGAAGAAAAAGTATCCTGGGTACTTTCACGAATCTTTGATAGTCTGGTATCGAGTTCAATTTACAGGTCGTTATTCTGGTTGACTTTTAAAAACTGAAGATTTAAATCCCTGAAAATAAATTGCCTTCAGTTCATGCAGCTGCCTGGAGAGATATTTTGTTTTCCGTTTATTTTTACAATTGGGATTTATCCTTCTTTCCTTTGAATTCCAGCCTATGTGTGATAACCATGATGATGGTGAAACTGCAGCAATCATTTTATGCAACGTGTGTGGAAATCTATGCACTGACTGTGACAGATTCCTCCATCTTCATCGCCGAACAAAAACTCATCAAAGACAGGTGACGAGTGTAACCGGTGTTTATATTTCGCAGCTATGTGGTATTTTACAGTCTGGGAGATTAAGAAAACAGTGTTTCATTGCTTAATCTCTCTAGAGTTAGAAGCGTCACCCTTATTGATTTATAGAAGACACATGGGTTACCAACTTCTGATACATCTAACTCACCGTTACAATATGATACTAATGAGTAATTGTGCATTTGTTGAACGATTACTCTGTGCCAAGCACTGTACTAAGTGTTGGAATGGATACAAGCAAATCGGTTTGTCCCACATGAGGTTCACGGTCTTAGTCCCCATTTTGCAGATGAGGTAGCTGAGGCACGGAGAAGTGAAGTGACTTGCCCAAGGTCACACGGCAAATTAGGGGTGGAGCCGGAATTAGAACTCACGTCCTTTGGACTTCCAGGCGCATGCTCTTATCACCGGACCACGCTGCTTCCCTAATGATCTTACAATTAATGAGGACAACCCCCCTACCTCCACGAGGCAGCATAGTTTTATAGAGGTGTAACTTCCATTTTCTTAGTTTTTATAGCTTAGAGTTTTATCCCTAGAAGGTTTTTTTGATGGTGTTTGCTAAGCGCTTACTATGTCCTAATCTCTGGGGTAGATGCAAGTTTATCTGGTTGGACACAGTCCCTGTCCCACATGGGGACAGAAGATAGAGAAGCAGCGTGGGCTCAGTGGAAAGAGCCAGGGCTTTGGAGTCAGAGGTCATGGGTTCAAATCCCGGCTCTGCCATTTGCCAGCTGTGTGACGTGGGGCAAGTCACTTCTCTGGGCCTCAGTTACCCCATCGGTAAAATGGGGATTAAGACTGTGAGCCCCACGTGGGACAACCTGATCACCTTGTATCCACCCCAGCGCTTAGGACTGTGCTTTGCACATAGTAAGTACTTAATAAATGCCATCACTATTATTATTATTATTATTATGGGGCTCACAGTCTGTTCCTTTTGAGCAAAAATCATCACCTTTATCCACGAGACACTAACAGTGTTTGAAAATTCTCCATGTGCATGCCCATTTTTCTGTATCCTTTTGTCCTAAGTATAGATCTCTCAGTGTGTCCTATGTGTAGTTCTGTAGGTTTTTGGTTCTAGAGTAGAACAAAAAATCTTGTGTTTCATCTTGGTTGAACCAAAAAATCTTGTGTTTCGTCTTGGTTGAACTTATAGGTGTTCAAAGAAGAGGAAGAAGCTATCAAGGTCGATCTTCATGAGGGGTGTGGTAGAACTAAATTGTTCTGGCTGATGGCATTAGCCGATTCCAAAACCATGAAGGCGATGGTGGAGTTCCGGGAACACACAGGTACAAAATAGAAATAATAATGATGATGATGGTGGTATCTGTTGAGCACTTACCATGTGCCAGGCACTGTACTAAGCGCTGGGGTGGACATAAGCAGATCGGGTTGGACACAGTCCCTGTCCCACATGGGGCTCACAGTCTCGATCCCCATTTTCCAGATGAGGTAACTGAGGCCCAGAGAAGTCAAGTGACTTGCCCAAGGTCACACAGCAGTTGTACAGGTTTATTACTCCATTTTATTTATTTTGTTAATGATTGCATCTAGCTTTATTTCTATTTGTTCTGAGGACTTGACAGCTGTCCACATGTTTCGTTTTGTTGTCTGTCTGCCCCTTGTAGACTGTGAGCCCGTTGTTGGGTAGGGACCGTCTCATCTGTTGCCGAATTGTACTTCCCAAGCGCTTAGTCCAGTGCTCTGCACACAGTAAGCGCCCAATAAATACCATTGAATGAATGAAAGTGACAGAGCAGGGGCTAGTACTCATGACCTTTTGACTCCGAGGCCTGGGCTGTACCCACTGTGCCATCACAGTTGTGGATACTGACTACATTTGTTGTCCATTTTAAGGGAGCGATTTGAAGGCAGAGCGTCTTCAAATTCAAAACGGAAAGTGTTCCGAGAAAAATTTTCATCCAATCAATCAATCAATCGTATTTATTGAGCGCTTACTGTGTGCAGAGCACTGTGCTAAGCGCTTGGGAAGTACAAGTTGGCAACACATAGAGATGGTCCCTACCCAACAGTGGGCTCACAGTCTAGAAGGGGGAGACAGACAACAAAACAGAAGTTTTGTTAAGTTTCAGCAAAGGAAAATGGACAATAATCTTCTAAACATCTATCTTCCAACTGCAGTACGATCTAATAAAATCTAGAGCATTATATCATCTCTTCGTAGTGTGTGACACTAATGAAATTCCAGTTAGAGAAACGGGTCCAATGACTTCTGTATAAACTCCTTTGATCCCAAGAAGAAAGCAAGACATTTTAGATGTACTGGTTATTCTTTAGTCAGGCAATGGTATTTACTGAGCGCTCACTGTGCAGAGCACTGTACTAAGTGCTTGGTAGAGTACATTGGAACAGTAGAACACACAGACACATTTGCTGCCCACGGCGAGCGTACTGTAGCGCTGTACTCACGCTGTTTTGTAAATTAGCTGGGCGGCTCTTTTTATTTGAGAGGATTTTCATTTTTCCCCTTCGGATCTAGGCAAACCGGCTACAAGCAGCTCAGACGCGTGTCGTTTCTGTGGTTCGAGGAACGGGACAGAGCTTTCTTCCGTGGGCAGCGTATGTCCTGATGCTGATTGTCAGGTACGGTGCGGGAAAAACACGGTGGGGGGAATTCTGTCACAATAAGTCATCCCGATAGCACGTTCCATAGTGGTCAATCAATCAATCAATCAATCGTATTTATTGAGCGCTTACTATGTGCAGAGCACTGTACTAAGCGCTTGGGAAGTACAAATTGGCAACACATAGAGACAGTCCCTACCCACCAGTGGGCTCACAGTCTAAAAGGATGGTCCTTTTTTTTTTTTTACGGCATTTGTTAAGCACTTATTATATGCCGGGCGCTGAAGTAAGCGCTGTGGCGGATTCAAGCTAACCAGGTCGGACGTGGACAATCCCTTAATCCCTATTTTACAGATGAGGTAACTGAGGCACCGAGAAGTGAAGCATCTTGCCCAAAGTCACACAGCAGACCAGTGGCAGAGCCGGGATTAGAACCCAGATCCTTTTGACTTCCATGCCCTATCCACCAGGCCTCCTGGCTTCTCGTGACTTAAAGTCATTAGGTGGATCAATCAATCATTAATACTGAACATCTACTGAGTGCACGGCACAGTACTAGGAATTTGAGAGACCCAAACCTCTTAGTGCCAGTGCGGAAAGAGGTGGTTATGCCGGAGTTATAGAGCGGTCCAAAAAAAATTGAACATAGATGAAATAATCTTATGCTCCATTAAATTTGGGGAGGTTAGTTACTTAATCTTCTTCACTTATTTCCCTCGCTTCCTAAAGAAAATTTCTTACCTCTTGGTATTTTGCTTCCTTTGGCCCTGATAAATACTGTGGACAGGCGAAAAAATAGAATATTTTGGACATGACTATTTTCATTTAGAATTCCTGGTGCATAAAGCATTCCGTTGTAATTAGTAGTTCCTCCGTTTGCTGTCCAGGAACAAAAGCCGATCATTCAGTCAGTGGGTTAGTACAGTGCTCTGCACACAGTAAGCGCTCAATAAATGCGATGGACTGAATGAAAGTGTTTACTGTGGGTAGAATTCTGAACTAAGGGCTTGGGAGAGTACACTGCAGTAATGTTGCTAGACCAGATCCCTCCCTACTTCCAAGATGAAAAAATTAGGTGAATATCAAAACGTGATAGATTATTCGTTCCCTGTCGCTGTCCCTGTAGCTAGAAAACAACATTTTCTGGGTCGCAGCAAGGCGACTGCACGAATGAATGTCTCAGTTGTGTTGCAGTTAGCAAGGAAGGTGGTGTAAAAACTGAAAATTCTTGCGCTGACTCCTTCTCGACTAGGAGTATGCTAAGATAGCCTGTAGCAAGACTCATCCCTGTGGCCATCCTTGCGGAGGTGTTAAAAATGAAGACCACTGTCTGCCCTGCCTGTACGGCTGTGATAAAAACGCCGCAACGCTGAAGCAAGATGCCGATGACATGTGCATGATCTGTTTCACGGAAGCCCTTTCCGCGGCCCCGGCCATCCAGGTTGGCATTCGTTTTTAAGACTCTGGGTAGTCCGTTCGGAGAAGCGGAGAGGATTTTCCAGCGGGAGCGTTCGAAATGGACGGGTGGCTAAAATCTTTGGCGTGAGTCACGTAGTTCCCTAGTGTCACAAAGGTATCCAAACTTGGGCGAGCGTACAGCGTTCTGGGATTTCTGAACATTGGAAAACTGAGTCGATGTAACCGTCAGTACCATTTCCAAAAAAGATAGGCTCTTTCCCAGATGGCCGCGTCTCCCATGATGCGTAGGCGAGCGTGGGCCACGGAGGATTGTGGTAATCCACAGATTGAACCAGACAGCTCCTCCATCAGACTTTCATGTGACATGATCGTCTCTAATATGTATTAAGTGTGCTTCTTATTAAGCACATGCATGTACTCGGTCCTAATCAATCAATCAATCAATCAATCGTATTTATTGAGCGCTTACCATGTGCAGAGCACTGTACTAAGCGCTTGGGAAGTACAAATTGGCAACACATAGAGACAGTCCCTACCCAACAGTGGGCTCACAGTCTAAAAGGGGGAGACAGAGAACAGAACCAAACATACCAACAAAATAAAATAAATAGGATAGAAATGTACAAGTTAAATAAATAAATACATAAATAAATAGAGTAATAAATATGTAAGACAGGAGAAGCAATTCAGATGCGGTAATGGAGAAAGAACAGCATCGAGTTATGGGTCACCTTCCGATTCGTGAAGTGTTTACTCTGAATTTGCCGAGCTTACCTATCTCTCTCTTTCCTTTTCTAAAGCTGGACTGTAGTCACGTGTTCCACTTGCAGTGCTGCCGACGGGTTTTGGAAAACAGGTGGCTTGGGCCACGGATAACATTTGGGTTTATATCTTGTCCCATTTGCAAGGTATGGAAAAATGAAGGACCCTGTCTACTTTTTATTCAACTGTACCCGATCTTTGGACGTCCGAAAATCTAAAGGTCGATTAGGTGGGATGCAGTGCCTGTCCCACAGAAGGCTCCCATTCTAAGTAATAGACACACGTCATTTCATTCCTTTTTGATCTGAACAGGCTAAAGAGCAATGAATTTATCATCTTTCGATCTACATCACTCAGGAAAACTGGTTCAGAGTATAAACCAGTCTTCAACGTTTTGGCATGTGTTATTAGATATTCATTCAGTTGTATTTCCTGAGTGCTTACTGTGTGCAGAGCACTGTACTAAGCACTTGGAAAGTACGATTTGGCAACAGATAGTGACAGTCCGTACCCAGCAACGGGCTCACAGTCTTGAAGGGGGAGACAGACAACAAAACAAAACAAGTAGACAGGCATCAACAGCATCAAAATAAAGAGAATTATAGATATACATCATTAATAAAATAAATAGAATAATAATTATGTATAAATATACACAAGTACTGTGGGACGGGGAAGGAGGTAGAGCAGAGGGAGGGAGTAGGGGCGATGGGGAGGGGAGAAGGAGCAGAGGAAAAGGGGGGCTCAGTCTGGGAAGGCCTCCTGGAGGAGGTGGGCTCTCTAGAGCTTTGAAGGGGGGAAGAGGGCTAGCTTGGTGGATATGAGGAGGGAGGGCATTCCAGGCCAGAGGTAGGACGTGGGCCGGAGGTCGACGGCTGGACAGACGAGAACGAGGCACAGTGAGGAGGTTAGCGGCAGAGCAGCGGAGTGTGTGGGCTGGGCTGGAGAAGGAGAGAAGGGAGGTGAGGTAGGAAGCGGCAAGGTGATGGACAGCCTTTGAAGCCGAGAGTGAGGAGTTTTAGCTTCATGTGAAGGTTGATAGGCAACCACTAGAGATTTTTGAGGAGGGGAGTGACATGCCCAGAGCATTTCTGTAGAATGATAATCCGGGCATCAGAGTGAAGTATAGATTGAAGCGGGGAGAGACAGGAGGTTGGGAGATCAGAAAGGAGGCTGATACAGTAATCCAGTCGGGATAGGATGATTGTACCAACAAGGTAGCAGTTTAGGTGGACAGGAAAGGGTGGATCTTGGTGATGTTGTAAAGGTGAGACCGGCCGGTTTTGGTGACGAATTGGATGTGTGGGATGAATGAGAGAGCAGAGTCAAGGATGACACCAAGGTGGTGGGCTTGTGAGACGGGAAGGATGGTAGTGCGTCCACAGTGATGGGAAAGTCAGGGAGAGGGCAGGGTTTGGGAGGGAAGATAAGGAGTTCAGTCTTGGACATGTTAAGTTTTAGGTGGTGGACAGGCATCCATGTGGAGATGTCCTGAAGGCAGGAGGAGATACGAGCCTGAAGGAAGGGAGAGAGAATAGGGGAGGAGTTGTAGACTTGGGTGTCATCTGCGCAGAGATGATAGTTGAAGCCATGGGAACGAATGAGTTCACCAAGGGAGTGAGTGTAGAGAACAGAAGGGGACCAAGAACTGACCCTTGAGGAACCCCTACAGTAAGGGGATGGGAGAGGGGAGGAAGAGCCCACGAAGGAGACTGAGAATGAACGGCCAGAGAGATAAGAAGAGAACCAGGAGAGGACGGAGTCTGTGAAGCCAAGGCTGGATAACGTTTTGAGGAGAAGGGGATGGTCGACAGTGTCAGAGGCAGCTTAGAGGTCGAGGAGGATTAGGATAGAGTAGGAGCCGTTGGATTTGGCAAGAAGGAGGTCATTGGTGACCTTTGAGAGGGCAGCTTCGGTGGAGTGGAGGGGACGGAAGCCAGATTGGAGGGGGTCCAGGAGAGAGTTGGAGTTGGAATTCGAGGCAGCGAGAGTAGATGACTCATTCTAGGAGTTTAGAAAGGAAGGGTAGGAGGGAGATAGGGCGATAACTGGAGGAGCCAGTGGGGTCAAGAGAGGGTTTTTTTAGGATGGGGGAGACCTGGGCATATTTGAAGGCAGAGGGGAAGAGGTCGTTGGAGCTTCATGGGAATAGCATACCCCTTCCTAACCCAAGATCAGATAGCCTTTGGGCTGTCAGGTTGATGTCAGAGATAGAACTATCAACTTTTTTTTAATTATTAATCAACAAGTCACAAACTCAGAACTGCATTTAAGGGCGTTCAACTCCTCTGCTCTTATAAAGCCTCTGGCCATAGAGCCTTATCACCGTGGATATTCCTGCCACTTGGCATAATATTAATAATAATAATAACGATGATGGTATTTGTTAAGCGCTTATGTGGCAAGCACCGTTCTGAGCACTGGGGTAATCAATCAATCAATCGTATTTATTGAGCGCTTACTGTGTGCAGAGCACTGTACTAAGCACTTGGGAAGTACAAGTTGGCAACATATAGAGACAGTCCCTACCCAACAGTGGGCTCACAGTCTGGTCTCACAGTCTTAATCCCCATTTTATAGATGAGGTAACCGAGGCACAGAGAAGTTACGTGAATTGTCGAAATTCACACAACTGACAAGTGGCGGACCTCTGGCTCCCAAGCCCGTGCTCTTTCCACTGAGCCACGCGTTAAACAGTGCCAACAACGCTGGCCAGGAAAGTGATGTGGACATGTTCAACTCTCATTCATCCATATATCTTCAGTAGCCCAGTGTGCAGATGAAAGACAGATCCAAGGCATCCTTTAGGGGGTACCTCCAAGAATATTATTTCAAAGAGTGAGACAGAAAATTCCTCCCTTCTGAAGTCCTCCTTTGTCAAATATGGGACGTCAGGAAAGATTGCATAAAGTAGGGTTCAGGAGAATGGAAGTTGTGCCTCCCCCAGGCATAACTGGGTGTATGTGGGACTAGAAAAATATCCCAGTTTAGTTTGGGGATGACAGGTGGTTTCCGCTACAGTGACTACAAAGAGGAACGAGAAAGTGGGTCTGCAGAGAGAAAGGGAACTGAATCTTTTATCACAGAGCTTTGGTTATCTTTTCACCTCTTCCTTTCAATCAATCAATCAATCGTATTTATTGAGCGCTTACTATGTGCAAAGCACTGTACTAAGTGCTTGGGAAGTACAAATTGGCAACACATAGAGACAGTCCCTACCCAACAGTGGGCTCACAGTCTAAAAGGGGGAGACAGAGAACAGAACCAAACATACCAACAAAATATGCCAACAAAAAACTGCCTTTCTCACAGGCAGTCAGGCAGGCATTGTTCATTCAGTCAGTCATATTTATTGAGTGCCTACTGTGTGCAGAGTGCTGTGCTAAGCGCTTGGGAGATTACAGTATAACAATAAACAGACGCATTCCCTGTCCACAATGAGCTTACAGTGTCCCAGTGGCATTTGACAGGCTGAACTTCCATCAGCTTGTCAGTTTTTTAAAACACTCACTTTGCCCAAATTCAGATGTCCCTATTTTCCAAGAGAAATACCTTTTCATTTTGAGAGAATTTTCGTATTTGGAGAGTTACGTGGCACATTCAGACGTTCGGCCAAGCTTTTCAAAAATATGAAATCGAACGCGAAAATCCTTACTGCGGAAATGTAACATTAAATCCGGGCTGAATTCAAGGACCTGTAATTTCTCATTTCAGAACAAAATCAATCATACAGTATTGAAAGATCTGCTTGATCCAATCAAAGAACTCTATGAGGATGTCAGAAGGAAAGCCTTGATGAGGTTGGAATATGAAGGTTTGCACAAGAGCGAGGCCATTACAACTCCTGGAGTCAGGTTTTATAACGATCCAGCTGGATATGCCATGAATAGATACGCATATTACGTCTGCTACAAGTGCAGAAAGGTAGGAGGGAAACTGGATTCGCCGGTGGAAAATGAGAACTATTATGTAGCTTGGTAATGTCCTTTCAAAAAAGGGGGCGGAAACAAAATGTCGGATTTCAGAGATTGTGTTTTTTATTCTGTTGTGTTTCCTCTGTGCTTTGGGAAGTGGCTTTATCTGTCGTGATTACACGATAACACAGTTGGTACTTCGTCTCCCTCCCCCCTGCTTTTGAGAAAACGGGCAACTCTATTAATAAAGCGCAATTCAAGCGCTTAGTACACTGCTCTGCACACAGTAAGCTCTCAATAAATACGATTGAATGAATGAAATTCTGTCCGTAGGAAGGCGAGTTTTGCCCCAAGTGGTTTGTACAGAATCAATCGAATTGTTCAAGCACTTACTATGCGCAGAACACTGTACTAAGCACAGAGGAGGGTGCAATTAAACAGTCGGTAGATACATTCCCTGCCCCCAGAAGGTGTATTATCCAGCTTCTCAAGCAGTTTCATTATAGTTCCCTCCGCGAAATGGCCAGGCAGGATACCTACAGTGAGAATCTAGAATGCAGGCCGCTCACCACCATTGAGGCACTTTCCCAAGTGTTTAGTACAGTGCTCTGCGCACAGTAAGCACTTAATCAATCAATCAATCATATTTATTGAGCGCTTACTATGTGCAGAGCACGGTACTAAGTGCTTGGGAAGTACAAATTGGCAACATATAGAGACAGGCCCTACCCAACATTGGGCTCACAGTCTAAAAGGGGGAGACAGAGAACAAACCAAACATACTAACAAAATAAAATAAATAGAATAGATGAATGAATTTCAGGGCACGGAAGCAGAATGGGTAATGCAGGATACCCAGGCAGCTACTTGAACAGGGATGGGGCCATAAGCACGGTGGCCAGAACAGATGCTTGTAGAACAAAATAAAGTTTGCCCTCTGATAATGTGGGAAGACATACGAGAGTCAGGACCAGCAGATGACCTAATGCAGTGTGAAACAACTGCTCTCTTTTTTTTTAATTTTCCTTATGGCATTCAGGTGCTTACTATGTGCCAGGCAGTGTGTTAAGTAATGGGGTAGATAGTCAATTGTATTCATTTACTGTGTGCAGAACATTTTACTAAGCGCTGGGGAGAATACAGTGTAACAGACACATTTCCTGCTCACAACAAGCTTAAGATAACATTAATCTGAATAAAATTACAGATGCAAGATAATCAGGTTGGACCCAGTTGGGTAGGGACTGTCTCTATATGTTGCCAGTTTGTACTTCCCAAGCGCTTAGTACAGTGCTCTGCACATAGTGAGCGCTCAATAAATACGATTGATGATGATGATGATGACCCAGGCCATGTCCCACATGGGGCTCACAGTCTTAACCCCCATTTTATAGATGAAGTAACCAGGGCCCAAAGAAGTAAAGTGATTTGCCCAAGGTCACACAGCTGTTAGCCCCCCGTGGGACAACCTGATCACCTTGTAACCTCCCCAGCGCTTAGAGCAGTGCTTTGCACATAGTAAGCGCTTAATAAATGTCATTATTATTATTATTATTGTTATTAAGTGGCGGAGGCAGGATTAGAACCCAGGTCCTTCTGACTGCCAGGCCAGGCTCTATACACTAGGTTACATTGCTTCTCAAAGGTTTTGGAAAAATCCAGAGACCCAAGAGGCAGCTTTGAAAATAGTAGCAAGTCGTGCAAATGCAGTTGCATCAGTGCACAGTGCAGAATGGAGTGTTGGTCACATAAAAATCATTTTTAGCAACATCTGCACTAACAATAATAATAATAATGATGGCATTTGTTAAGCGCTTACTATGTGCAAAGCACTGCTCTATGGATAGGATCTAACAGTTACGCAGCATGGCTTCAATACAAAGGAAAACATTCTTCTCAGTTAACTGTGAATTGTCTTGTTACACAAAGCAGTAGGGAATGCCGAACTGGGCTGAGGGGTCATGAGATTCCCCGTTTCCCCTCAGCTTTAAGGAGAAAATAAGGGAAAAAAGCACCAAGCAGAGGTATCTAGAAGATACCTGCAGACACAAAAACTCAGTGGGAACAAGGATGAGCAAAAATCTACAAATTAGGTATGAAGCTCAGAAATAAAAGCCGTGTGGAATTAACAGAGAACAATGTGAAGCAGGGCGCTCGAAAAGCAAATAGTACAGAACAAGAGACTAGCTACCCTCAACAGCAGCAGAAAAAATTGTAGAGGTTAGAGTTGGGCAGAAGTCAAACAGAAGTCATATACAGCGATGAATCATTCATTCATTCATTCATTCATTCATTCATTCAATCGTATTTATTGAGCCCTTACTGTGAAGAGAACTGTACTAAGCTCAATGGTATTTAGACTGTGAGCCCACTGTTGGGTAGGGACTGTCTCTATATGTTGCCAACTTGTACTTCCCAAGCGCTTAGTACAGTGCTCTGCACACAGTAAGCGCTCAATAAATACGATTTGATTGATTGATTGAGCACTTATTGTGTGCAGGGCACTGTACTAAGCAATTGGAAGAGTACAATACAACAGAGTTGGTAAATACGACCCCTGCCCACAGAGAGCTTAATCTAGTCTACGGTAAGGTCCGTGTGGATAAGCTTACAGTCAATATAGGGGTGTGCCCCACAATCCGACGGCTTTTTTCACCCTAAAAATGTGGTTGTATAGTGGGAATATTTGCCCATAGATGCACATTTTGCGAATTAGAATCAGTTCCCGGTACTAGGCAAGGGAAAAAGGAAATTCCTTTACATGCCATACTCGGTAATGATAAACATCCCTAAGCTATTTAATCTTAATAAAATTATTTTAGGCATAACAATCACAGTATTAATTGAGGACTTGAAATAAGGACAGGGAATGTGCCCACCAACTGTGTAGTATTGTACTGTCCCAAGGGCTGAGTCCAATGCTTAGTACAGTGCCTGGCACAGAGTAAGCACTTAACAAATGCCATAATTACTATTATTATTATTATCAGAGTGCTCTACACAATAAACACTCAGTAAATACCACTGATTATTATAAGCCTTTGCAGAAGTAAACTCCCCCTTCTAGACTGTGAGCCCACTGTTGGGTAGGGACCATCTCTATATGTTGCCAACTTGTACTTCCCAAGCGCTTAGTACAGTGCTCTGCACACAGTAAGCGCTCAATAAATACGATTGATTGATTGATTGTTCTGATGAGCCTTCTTCCTTTCTTCATAAAGTTCCTACTTCGAACACCTCTCTTCGTGTGAATCATCTTCCTCAGTCATATATGTTTAAGTCCATCCACTGTCTTGAAAATTGTTGCAGGACTTTTAATGGTGGAGAAACCATCGTGATTTCTCCATATTTTCTGGCCTGCATTGGACAAGGGGAAGCAATGTGGCCTAGGGGAAAGAGCGCGGGCCTGGGAATCCAAGGACCTGGGTTCTAATCGCAGCTCTGCCACGTGGCTGCTGTGTGACCTTTGGCAAGTCACTTCACTTCTGGGCCTCAGTTCCCTCATCTGGAAAACAGGGAGTCAATTCCCATTCTCCCTCCTACTTAGACTATGAGCCCCATGGGGGATATAATCATCTTGTGTTTATCCCAGTGCTTAGGTCAGTATGTGGCACATAGTAAGCCCTCAACAAATACCACAATTATTATTATTAATAATAATAATAATAAATATCTACCTCAGTTCCCTCATCTGTAAAATTGGGATGCATACCGTGAGTCCCACGTGGGACACCCTGATCACCTTGTATCCACCCCAGTGCTTAGAACAGTGCTTTGCACATAGTAAGCGCTTAACAAATACCATTATTATTATTATTATTATTATTATTATTATTATTATTATTATCAGCCATCCCCCAGCTAGGCGGCTGCCCAAGTCTTTGGTTAGTTGCTTAGGATTTCTTCAGTGTCTTGAAAATTGAACCCAAACAGGGAAGAGCTTTCTCCAAGATCCATTCACTGTTAATAATAATAATAATAATAATAATGGCATTTATTAAGCGCTTACCATGTGCAACGCACTGTTCGAAGGGCTGGGGAGGTTACAAGGTCATCAGGTTGTCCCACAGGGGGCTCACAGTCTTCATCCCCATTTTACAGATTAGGGAACTGAGGCCCAGAGAAGTGAAGTGACTTGCCCGAAGTCACACAGCTGACAGTTGGCGGAGCCGGGATTTGAACCCATGACCTGTGACTCCAAATCCCGTGCTGTTGCCACTGAGCCACGCTGCACCGTTGATTGCTTAATCTCCAGCCAAGGCAGGACGATTGAATAAATGGCAGCACTTGGCTGGGACATAAGGGACAGGGAGCGAGGCACCAAATAAAAAGGTCATATTCCGATTTTTATTGGACGTGGAGAGGGCTCCGAGAAGAAGTTTTAAAGAGTTGAAAGTAGGACAGTAATAATAATAATAATAATAATAGTATTTATTCATTAATTTATTTATTCATTCAATCATATTTATTGAGCGCTTACTGTGTGCAGAGCAGTGTACTAAGCGCTTGGGAAGTACAAGTCGGCAACATATAGAGACGGTCCCAACCCAGCAGCGGGCTCACAGTCTAGAAGGGGGAGACAGACAACAAAAGAAAACATATTAACAAAATAAAATAAATAGAATAGTAAATATGTACAAGTAAAATAAATAGAGTAATAAATATGTACAAACATATACAGGTGCTGTGGGGAGGGGAAGGAGGTAAGGCGGGGGGGTGGGGAGGGGGCTAGGAAGGAGGGGGCTTTTTTAAGCGCTTTCCATCAATCAATCAGTCGTATTTATTGAGCGCTTACTGTGTGCAGAGCACTGTACTAAGCGCTTACTATGTGTCAGGCATGTACTAAATGCTAGGGTGGATGCGAGCAAATCAAGTTGGACATAGTCCCTGTCCCATGTATGGCTCACAGTCTCAATCCCCCTATTTTTTTTTACAGGTGAGGTAACTGAGGCCCAGAGAAGTGAAGTGACTTACCCAGGGTTACACAGCAGACAAGTGGTGGGGCAGGGATTAGACTTTTAGACTGTGAGCCCACTGTTGGGTAGGGACTGTCTCTATATGTTGCCAATTTGTACTTCCCAAGCGCTTAGTACAGTGCTCTGCACATAGTAAGCGCTCAATAAATACGATTGATGATGATGATTAGAACCCAGGACCTTCCAACTCCCAGGCCCGGGCTCTGGCCACTAGGCTAGAAACGATAAAACAACGAAGAGCAATTGAAGTAGAGTAGCCAGTCAGCTTCAGGCGTATGGACGGGGTTTGTGGTTTGACACCCGAGGAAGATGTCATTTGGACAAAAAGGAAGAACTTCTTGGACTCCTCAAATTTTAAACCACTGAAATGGGCTCCCAACAGGAAGCTTGTCGAGTTTCCAACTTTGGAGAACCTCAGAACATAAATCGTTGAAATCAGATGGGGTAGTTGCTCTGCACACAGTAAGCGCTCAATAAATACGATTCAATCAATCAATCAATTATATTTATTGAGCACTTACTGTGTGCAGAGCACTGTACTAAGCGCTTGGGAAGTACAAGTTGACAGTCCCTACCCAACAGTGGGCTCACAGTCTAAAAGGGGGAGGCAGAGAACAAAACCAAACCTACTAACAAAATAAAATAAATAGAATAGATATGTACAAGTAAAATAAAAAAATAAATAGAGTAATAAATATGTACAATGATTGAATGAATGAATGAGCTTGGGCCTAGGAGTCAGAGGTCCTGGATTCTAGTCCCAGCTCTGCCAACTGGTTGCTGTGTGACCTTGGACAAGTCACTTACCTTCTCAGAGAAGCAGCTTGGCTCAATGGAAAGTGCACGGGCTTGGGAATCAGAGGTCACGGGTTCAAATGCCACCTCCGCCAATTGTCAGCTTGGGCAAGCCACTTCTCTGTGCCTCAGTTCCCTCATCTGTAAAATGGGGATTAAGACTGTGAGCCCCCCATGGGACAACCTGATCGCCTTGTATCCTCCCCAGTGCTTAGAACAGTGCTTTGCACATAGTAAGCGCTTAACAAATGCCATCTTTATTATTCTGTGTGCTTCAGTTTCCTCAACAGGTTCTTCCTCTTACTTGGACTGTGAGCCCCACGTGGGACAGAAACTGTGTCCAGCCTGATTAACTCGTATCTTCCCCAGCGCTTAGAACAGTGTTTGACACATCATAGGCACTTGACAATACAGTGATATAATAATAATAATGATGGTATTTGTTAAGTGCTTACTATGTGCAAAGCACTGTTCTAAGCGCTGGGGTGGTTACAAGGCAATCAGGTTGTCCCACGGGGGGCTCACAGTCTTAATCCCCATTTTCCAGATGAGGCAACAGAGGCACAGAGAAGTTAAGTGACTTGCCCAAAGTCACACAGCTGACAACTGGCAGAGCCGGGATTTGAACCCGTGACCTCTGACTCCAAAGCCCGGGCTCTTTCCACTGAGCCACGCTGCTGCTTCAGTAGTAATTCAATTGATTCAATTGATAGTAATTTAAAGGGAAATTCTGTCCATGCCCGTGCGAGTGTGTTGGCCTTAAAAGCTGCTTTGTGGCCAACAAGCCGTTCCACGTTGAGAGCGCATAAGGTAGTTCGTTATGGAAGCATCCGTTCTCCCTCCCACCTTACCTCTCTCCTCTGTCACTCATAATAATAATAATGATAGCACTTATTAAGCGCTTGCTATATGCAAAGCACCGTTCTAAGCGCTGGGGAGGTTACAAGGTGATGAGGTTGTCCCACGGGGGGCTCACAGTCTCAATTCCCATTTTATAGATGAGGGAACTGAGGCCCAGAGAAGTTAAGTGACTTGCCCAAAGTCACCCAGCTGACAAGCGGTGGAGCCGGGATTTGAACCCACGACCTCTGACTCCAAAGCCCGGGCTCTTTCCACGGGGCCACGCTGCTTCCCCACTACAACCCGGACAGGACACTCAGCTCCTCCGTCACCAACCTACCGTGCCTCAGTTTCATCAGCCTCTTGCTTCCTTCCTTCCTTCCGTCCCCGTTCACATCCAGCAGACCCCCATTCTCTCCGCAACTACAAAGCCCCACTAAAATCATCTCATTTCCAAGAAGCCTTCCCTGACAAACCATGCATCGCCCCATCCTATTCTCCATCTTTTCTGCATCACCCACGCACTTGCACATCAAAGCTAAGGCGCATATGGTCTGTACCCCCTGAGTACTTCTGATATGCTTCACCACACCCCAACCTTACATATGTACATATCCTTGGACCCTGTTGCTAACCCCTGTCTGGAATTTGTTTTATTATCTGTCTCCTCCCAACTAGTTTGTAAGCTCCTTGAGGGCAGGGACATATCGGGGTACAGAGCTAAGGCGCATATGGTCTGTACCCCCTGAGTACTTCTGATATGCTTCACCACACCCCAACCTTACATATGTACATATCCTTGGACCCTGTTGCTAACCCCTGTCTGGAATTTGTTTTATTATCTGTCTCCTCCCAACTAGTTTGTAAGCTCCTTGAGGGCAGGGACATATCTGTGAGCCCCATGTGGGACAACCTGATAACCTTGTATCTTCCCCAGCGCTTAGAACAGTGCTTTGCACATAATAAGCGCTTAACAAATACCATCATTATTATATCTACCGGCTCCGTTCTACACTCCCAAGTACTGAGTTCAGTGCTTCAGGCCAGGAGAAGGACTTGAGAAAAAGGCCAGCGGTAAGAGAGATGATCAGGAAGAGTAGAGTCAATCAATCAATCAGTCCATCAATCGTATTTATTGAGCGCTTACTGTGTGCAGAGCACTGTACTAAGCGCTTGGGATGCTTTGCACATAATAAGCGCTTAACAAATACCATCATTATTATATCTACCGGCTCCGTTCTACACTCCCAAGTACTGAGTTCAGTGCTTCAGGCCAGGAGAAGGACATGAGCGCAAACGGCCAGTGGTAAGAGAGATGATCAGGAAGAGTAGAGTTAATCAATCAATCAATCAATCAATCGTATTTATTGAGCGCTTACTGTGTGCAGAGCACTGTACTAAGCGCTTGGGATGCTTTGCACATAATAAGCGCTTAACAAATACCATCATTATCTACCGGCTCCGTTCTACACTCCCAAGTACTGAGTTCAGTGCTTCAGGCCAGGAGAAGGACATGAGCACAAACGGCCAGCGGTAAGAGAGATGATCAGGAAGAGTAGAGTTAATCAATCAATCAATCGTATTTATTGAGCGCTTACTGTGTGCAGAGCACTGTACTAAGCACTTGGGATGCTTTGCACATAGTAAGTCCTTGACAAATACCATCATTATTATATCTACCGGCTCCATTCTACACTCCCAAGTACTGAGTTCAGTGCTTCAGGCCAGGAGAAGGACATGAGCGCAAACGGCCAGCGGTAAGAGAGATGATCAGGAAGAGTAGAGTTAATCAGTCAATCAATCGATCGCATTTATTGAGTGCTTACTGTGTGCAGAGCACTGTACTAAGCGCTTGGGAAGTACAAGTTGGCAACATATAGAGACAGTCCCTACCCAACAGTGGGCTCACAGTCTAAAAGTGGGAGACAGAGAACAAAACCAAACATACTAACAAAATAAAATAAATAGAATAGATATGTACAAATAAAATAAATAAATAAATAGAGTAATAAATATGTACAAACATATATACAGGTACTAAGCGCTTGGGATGCTTTGCACATAGTAAGCGCTTAACAAATACCATCATTATTATATCTACCGGCTCCGTTCTACACTCCCAAGTACTGAGTTCAGTGCTTCAGGCCAGGAGAAGGACATGAGCAAACGGCCAGCGGTAAGAGAGATGATCAGGAAGAGTAGAGTTAATCAATCAATCAATCGTATTTATTGAGCGCTTACTGTGTGCAGAGCACTGTACTGAGCGCTTGGGAAGTCCAAGTTGGCAACATATAGAGACGGTCCCTACCCAACAGTGGGCTCACAGTCTAAAAGGGGGAGACGGAGAACAAAACCAAACATACTAACAAAATAAAATAAATAGAATAGATATGTACAAATAAAATAAATAAATAAATAAATAGAGTAATAAATATGTACAAACATATATACATATATACAGGTACTAAGTGCTTGGGATGCTTTGCACATAGTAAGCGCTTAACAAATACCATCATTATTATATCTGCCGGCTCCGTTCTACACTCCCAAGTGCTGAGTTCGGTGCTTCAGGCCAGGAGAAGGACATGAGCAAATGGCCAGCGGTAAGAGAGATGATCAGGAAGAGTAGAGTTAATCAATCAATCAATCAATCGTATTTATTGAGCGCTTACTGTGTGCAGAGCACTGTACTGAGCGCTTGGGAAGTCCAAGTTGGCAACATATAGAGACGGTCCCTACCCAACAGTGGGCCAATCAATCAATCAGTCGTATTTATTGAGCACTTACTGTGTGCAGAGCACTGTACTGAGCGCTTGGGAAGTACAAGTTGGCAACATATAGAGACAGTCCCTACCCAACAGTGGGCTCACAGTCTAAAAGGGGGAGAAAGAGAACAAAACCAAACATACTAACAAAATAAAATAAATAGAATAGATATGTACAAGTAAAATAAATAGAGTAATAAATATGTACAAACATATATACATATATACAGGTGCTGTGGGGAAGGGAAGGAGGTAAGATGAGGGGGATGGAGAGAAGCAGCGATCATACGATCTAAACAGGAGACTGACAGACACAAAATGCTCTGGCTAATGAAAATATGAAAGGATAACTATATAGAACGAGCTTAAAGCAGCTGCAAAGTGGAAGATGGAACTAGTACATTCACAGGCAGTCTCGAGAAGAGCAAATGTAAGCGTTTGACCAATTCGGGAAAAAAAGTAACCAGGAAACGTTAGATAAGATTGTGGCAGTTGGAAAACTCAGGCGGGCAGTCATAGCGGGAAACTTCCGTTGTTCTTCCCATTGACTTATTGAATCGGAAGAGTTTTTTGAAGTGACGGGCGGCTCTCATAGAGCCAACAAGGGAAACACAAACTGGATTTAACTCGGATTAGGGGAAGCAGGAGCAAGAGAGCTATTCAAAAAAGTGCGAAGGCGAGTAGGCTTAAATACTGTGACTGTATAACACTGTGCTGATTCTGTGAGGCCATTCATTGGGATAAAGGGTATAACATGCAAGAGTCGCGAAGTAACCCTTCCAACTCGATACTGTACGTGCCGCCACCTCATTAAAGGGCCAATTTGGGTCACAGCGTGTTTTCTCGGGGCTGGGCCTTGCCCAGTTATGGCTGTCTCAAAGCCAGTCCGGGGATATTCACAGCCGGTTGAGTTAAGAAGACTCATATCTATCCCATTGCTTAGGACAGTGCTTGGCACATAGTAAGCACTAAACAAGTACCATCATTATTATTACTCCAGCACTGGTTTCCAGTGAATGAGTGGTTGTATTTGTTAAGCCCTTACTACGTGTCAAGCACTGTTTTAAGCGCTGGGGTAGATTTAAGCTAATCAATCAATCAATCAATCGTATTTATCATCATCATCAATCGTATTTATTGAGCGCCCACTATGTGCAGAGCACTTTACTAAGCGCTTGGGAAGTACAAATTGGCAACATATAGAGACAGTCCCTACCCAACAGTCGGTCTAAAAGGGGAAGACAGAGAACAAAACCAAACATACTAACAAAATAAAATGAATAGAATAGATATATATATATATATATATATGTATATATATATATAATATATTCAATATATATTTATTGAGCGCTTACTGTGTGCAGAGCACTGTTGGACACGGTCTCTGTTGGACACGGTCTCTGTCCCCCTTGTGGATCACAGTCTTCATCCCCATTTTACCGATGAGGTAACTGAGGCAATAGAGAAGTGAGGTGACTTGCCCAGGGCCACCCAGAAGACAAGAGGCCGGAGCCAGGATTAGAACCCAGGTCCTTCTGCCCCCGAGACTCGGGCAAGTCACTTCACTTCTCTGTGCCTCAGTTACCTCATCTGTAAACTGGGGATTAAGACTGCGAGCCCACCGTGGGACAACCTGATCACCCTGTATCCCCCCAGTGCTTAGAACAGTGCTTTGCATACAGTAAGCGCTTAATAAATGCCATCATTATTATTATTCTAGGCCATCCCTCAGGCCTGACAGCCAAAGCAAGCGGTAAAATCCAGGTCTTCCTATTAGTCACCCAGCAGTGTTTTTTCTTGACCAGCCCCGGATCTAATCTTTCTCATTTCCAACTTTTCCCCCTCTGTCGTGTTCTCGGACGCGTCCCCCGTTCTCCAAAGGCATATTTTGGGGGTGAAGCTCGCTGCGATGCCGAGGCCGGACAAGGGGATGATTACGACCCGAGAGAGCTCATCTGTGGCGCCTGCTCCGACGTTTCCAGGGCTCAGGTAGGCAACCCGATGAGGAGACGGAGCGTTTCTCTCAATGCCGACGCCTCCTAAAGAAGAGTCCAAGTTGTCTGCCGAGTTTCGTGACAGTAAACATTAATCGATCTTTTGGAAAAGCAGTTTTGGCAGTGAATATATGCTTTTATCATTCGATCATATCTCTTGAGTGCTTGGTGCGTGCAGAGCACTGTACTAAGCGCTTGGGAAAGGACAATACAACAATAAACAGTGACATTCACTGCCTTTGCATGTCTTTCTAACGCCATATGTGATTATTTATCTACAGATGTGCCCCAAGCATGGTACGGACTTTTTAGAATACAAATGCCGTTACTGCTGCTCCGTGGCTGTATTTTTCTGTTTCGGAACAACGCATTTTTGTAACGCTTGTCACGATGACTTTCAGAGGATGACAAGCATTCCTAAAGAAGAACTTCCACACTGTCCTGCAGGTAGGCTTGCCCAAAACCATATTTAATGATGAGGCTTACGTGTTTTGCGACTGAGCCCCTTTCAGGTACAGATTCATCCGTGATGCTCCCTCAAAAAAATAAAGTGCTATAAAATGCGGTTGTTGGGGCCTGGGGGACTTTCTGAAACGCGATTGCTAATTTGGGAAAAATTTGATTTCAGCGTTAGTTTGCCCTTTACCAAATCCATTGCAATTCAGAATCTCCTTTTCTTGGAGTTGTTAGGATAATTAAAGTTCTCTTAGCAACCTGCAACTGCATCCCCATTACGTAAGCAGCTGCAAAGCGGAAGATGGAACTAGTACATTCACAGGCAGTCTCGAGAAGAGCAAATGTAAGCGTTTGACCAATTTGGAAAAAAAGTAACCAGGAAACGTTAGATAAGATTGTGGCAGTTGGAAAACTAAGGCGGGCAGTCATAGCGGGAAACTTCCATTCTTCCCATTGATTTATTGAATCGGAAGAGTTTTTTGAAGTGACGGGCAGCTCTCGTAAAGCCAACAAGGGAAACACAAACTGGATTTAACTCGGATTAGGGGATGGAAACCTTTATGGAAGCAGGAGCGAGAGAGCTGTTCAAATACAATATAAAATGCGACGTTTTGGTTAGGGAATTACTAAGAAAAAAATCCCAACAGAAGGATATTCCATTTTAGAAAAGGAAACTGAAAAAGTACAGACCTTAGGAAGAAGCTGAAAGAAGGAGCTTCCCAAAATGGACCTTCTAAAGTCTCAAAGCTTTTAACGCAAAAACAAACACCAGCTTAAAGGCCGTGTTTTCAGAAATGGAACACTCGTCTGAGTGAAGAAATCAGGCGAGTCCATAAAAACCAGCACTTCAGTTGTGAACCCGTCGGCCCAAAATGAGCTTGAAGAGCATTTTATGAAAGGTGCCAAAACTAATAATAAATAATAAACTAACTAGTAGTAATAAATAACAAACAGTCCTCTAGACTACAAGCTTGTTGAGGGCAGAAGCAGCGTGGCTCAGTGGAAAGAGCACGGGCTTGGAAGTCAGAGGTCATGGGTTCGAATCCCGGCTCCGTTACTCGGCAGCTGTGTGACTTTGGGCAAATCACTTAACTTCTCTATGACTGTGAGCCCACTGTTGGGTAGGGACTGTCTCTATATGTTGCCAACTTCTGCTTCCCAAGCGCTTAGTACAGTGCCCTGCACACAGTAAGCGCTCAATAAAGACGATTGATGATGATCTGTAAAATGGGGGACTAAGTGTGAGCCCCACGCGGGACAACCTGATTACCTTGTGCTTGGCACATAGTAAGCCCTTAAATACCATCATTATTATTCTGCCAACTTTTTTAGTTTGTATTCTCCCAATAATATGAGCACATTGCGCGTAATTATTTTTTGAGTCAACTATTCATTCTGTGTAAATATTTATGTCTGTCTCCCTCTGGGTGGGGAACATGAATCTGTCATGCTCTCCTAAGCACTTAGCACAAGTGCATTGCTTAAATGCCACTCCTTTTAGACTGTGAGCCCACTGTTGGGTAGGGACTATCTCTATATGTTGCCAATTTGTACTTCCCAAGCGCTTAGTACAGTGCTCTGCACATAGTAAGTGCTCAATAAATGCGATTGATGATGATGATGATGATTACTGCTGTTTTTTACGAGAAGTCCATGAGCACTCCACAGACTGATATAGTGGGCTTTTATTTAAGTTAAGGAACTTTTCTTGCTCTCAGTTTGTCAATTTTGTTGGCTGCTGCTGCTGCTCATTGGGCCAATGATACTTTTATCCAAAGAGAGGAAACAAAAGTTCATTCATTCAATCGTATTTATTGAGCGCCTAACTGTGTGCAGAGCACTGTACTAAGCGCTTGGGAAGTACAAGTTGGCAACATATAGAGACGGTCCCTACCCAACAACGGGCTCACAGTCTAGAAGGGAGAGACAGACAACAAAACATATTAACAAAATAAAATAAATAGACTAGTAAATGTGTACAAGTAAAATCAAATTTCCGAAGTTGTCAAATTTGACTTATTTCCAGATCTTCCCAGACACACTGCACTATTACCTGCTCGGGGCATACGTCTTCGTTAGCTCCTTGAAGTTAAAAATGTTCGGTTGCCCATCTTGAGCCATTCTTTTTGTTTAGCGATTCCTTGGCATTAATCACAAGGAATGGACGGATTTGAATGGCTTCACGTTCCCGATCGTTTTGGAGCATTTCATTTGCAGCGGTTGTCAGAGTTTGGACTGTCTTTGTTCTGTCTCCTCTCGATCATTTTAGGTCCCAAAGGCAAACAGCTGGAGGGAACCGAATGCCCACTGCACGTAGTCCACCCCCCAACCGGCGAAGAATTTGCTCTGGGCTGTGGAGTTTGCAGAAACGCTCACACGTTTTAGACCGGTCGGTTTTCTTTGCTGGACAAAACAGTTGCCCCCGTTCCCCCTCCGCCCCGAAGAGAGAGCATGGTGACGTTGAACATCCCTCAGGATGAGGATGGGACCATTTTCAAAATCGAAGTTAAAAAAAAAAAAACAACAAAACAAAAACTATTTCTAGTGCAAGAAGGATGCCAAATACCGTGTACATAATTCTTGCTGTGAGAGATTTTCTTTCTTCCGTTCTTTTTTTTTTTAAAAAAAATCCAATCCATCAAAACTTGTAAGGTGTTTGCATGTGGCCATTGCAGTCATCGGCTATGAAGCTTTGGGTATTTATAGATAATTGAAAAAAAAAAAAAGATGTCCATGCCCATAGATTGGAAAGATGCTGGCTCTCAGTAAAGGAAAGAAATCGTTGGTTATTGTATACTGACTTTTGTAATCCTGTACAATTGTAACTGCATCACGGGTGAGGTGTTGGGGGGGGGGGGGGAAGAGGAATATTCTGTTTTATTTCCTAGACTGTTACAAAAATTGTGTTAGGCAGGCATATTAAATGTAATAAGTATCACACTGTATATAAAGATATCAATGTTTGTCTTGTATAAGAATTACTAAATTACAAGAGCAGTTTCATTTAAACTTCTGGGTTACGTTTGAGCCTGAAATTTTAATGAAGTGCAATACTGAGTGTGCCTCATATCTTGCAGCTGTAAACATAATGGAATGTACATGTCAATAAAGCCACTGTACGTTTTTATACAGTGATAAAGTCTAATAAATGAGTGAGATTTTACTTGGGAGAGGAAGCAACGAAGTGCGTGAGGGGACGGGCCGCTCCGGACTCCTGCTCGCTTTACTTTATCCTTCCTTCCTCCTTTCCTATCTCCTTCCCTTCCCATCTCCTTCCCCATCTCCTTTCCTCCTCCTTCCCCATCTCCTTCCCTCCTCCTTTCCTTTCTCCTTCCTCCTTTCCCTTCTCCTTCCCTCCTCCTTCCCCATCTCCTTCCCTCCTCCTTTCCCATCTCCTTTCCTCCTCCTTTCCCATCTCCTTCCCTTCTCCTTTCCACCTCCTTCCCCTCCTCCTTCCCCATCTCCTTCCCTTCTCCTTTCCTCCTCCTTCCCCTCCTCCTTCCCCATCTCCTTCCCTCCTCCTTCCCCATCTCCTTCCCTCCTCCTTTCCCATCTCCTTTCCTCCTCCTTCCCCATCTCCTTCCCTCCTCCTTTCCTTTCTCCTTCCTCCTTTCCCTTCTCCTTCCCTCCTCCTTCCCCATCTCCTTCCCTCCTCCTTTCCCATCTCCTTTCCTCCTCCTTTCCCATCTCCTTCCCTTCTCCTTTCCACCTCCTTCCCCTCCTCCTTCCCCATCTCCTTCCCTTCTCCTTTCCTCCTCCTTCCCCTCCTCCTTCCCCATCTCCTTCCCTCCTCCTTCCCCATCTCCTTCCCTCCTCCTTTCCCATCTCCTTTCCTCCTCCTTTCCCATCTCCTTTCCTCCTCCTTTCCCATCTCCTTTCCTCCTCCTTTCCCATCTCCTTTCCTCCTCCTTTCCCATCTCCTTCCCTTCTCCTTTCCTCCTCCTTCCCCTCCTCCTTCCCCATCTCCTTCCCCATCTCCTTCCCTCCTCCTTTCCCATCTCCTTTCCTCCTCCTTTCCCATCTCCTTTCCTCCTCCTTCCCCTCCTCCTTCCCCATCTCCTTCCCTCCTCCTTTCCCATCTCCTTCCCTCCTCCTTTCCCATCTCTTTTAGACTGTGAGCCCACTGTTGGGTAGGGACTGTCTCTATACGTTGCCAACTTGTACTTCCCAAGCGCTTAGTACAGTGCTCTGCACACAGTAAGCGCTCAATAAATACGATTGATGATGATGATGAATAGACCGACATCCAGATAGTACCCTCAGGTCCTGAAATGCAAACATGCTTCAATTCAATTCAATCGTATTTATTGAGCGCTTACTGTGTGCAGAGCACTGTACTCAGCGCTTGGGAAGTACAAGTTGGCAACAAGTGCTCAGGCGTCTTTCAAAAAATATCACATATAAATACTTGTGTTCACTGAACAAGCAGTTCTTTGCCTCTTTTGGTAGCTAGTGTAGCTCACTTTAGTGGAGCTGAGGTTTCTAGACTGTGAGCCCACTGTTGGGTCAGGACCATCTCTATATGTTGCCAACTTGTACTTCCCAAGCGCTTAGTACAGTGCTCTGCACACAGTAAGTGCTCAATAAATACGTTTGATTTTTATGAGTTTTAATAAATAAGAATAATGGTGATATTTGTTAAGCACATACTAAGTGCCAGCCGCTGGACTAGGCACTGAGGTAGAAACAAGATAATAATAATGGCGGCATTTATTAAGTGCTTACTATGTGCACTATGTACTATGTACACTGTACATATGTACTATGTACATATGTACATAGTACACTGTACATGTACATCAATCAAACAATCAATCGTATTTATTGAGCGCTTACTGTGTGCAGAGCACTGTACTAAGCTCTTGGGAAGTACAAGGTGGCAACATATACAGACGGTCCCTACCCAACAGTGGGCTCACAGTCTAGAAGGGGGAGACAGACGACAAAACCAAACATATCAACAAAATAAAATAAATAGAATAGATATGTACAAGTAAAATAAATAGAGTAAGAAATACGTACAAACATATATACCTATATACAGGTGCTGTGGGGAGGGGAAGGATGATAACTCCAGTAGGGGAATTAGTACACTGTTCTAAGCACTAGGGAGGTTACAAAGTGATCAGGTTGTCCCACGTGGGGCTCACAGTCTTAATCCCCATTTTACAGATGAGGTAACTGAGGCCCAGAGAAGCGAAGTGATTTGCCCCAAGTCACACAGCTGACAACTGGCGGAGTCGGGATTCGAACCCACGACCTCTGACTCCCAAGCCCGGGCTTTTTCTACTGAGCCACGCCGCATCAGGTCGGGCTCAGTCTCGGTCCCATGTATGGGGTTCACAGCTGAGGTAGGAGGGTGAACGGGGATTGAATCCTCATTTTAGGCACAGAGAAGTGAAGAGACTCGTCTGAGGACGTCGGGCCAAGAAACCAGGTCCCCTGAATCCCAGCCTCCCTGTCTCACAAGCCCGTAACCTTGGAAATAACCTTGGAAGTATCCCTAACTCAGCTCCCCCATTCAGCCCCACTGTTGGGTAGGGACCGTCTCTATATGTTGCCAACTTGTACTTCCCAAGCGCTTAGTCCAGTGCTCTGCACACAGTAAGCGCTCAATAAATACGATTGATTGATTGATTCAGCCAGCCTGGAAATCGGATTGATTGAACACTTCCTGCCTGCAGAGCACTGTACAGAGCAACACAGCAGTATAACAATCAATTGTATTTATTGAGCGCTTACTGTGTGCACAGCACTGGACTAAGCGCTTGGGAAGTACAAGTTGGCAACATATGGAGACAATCCCTACCCAACAGTAGGCTCACAGTCTAAAAAGCAGAAACAGATACGTTCCCTGCCCACGATGAGCTTACAGCCTACAGGGGGACACAGACATTAATAGAAATAACTCCAGTGGCTCCCAGTCAATCTGCGCATCAGGCAGAAACTCCTCACCCTGGGCTTCAAGGCTGTCCATCCATCACCTCGCCCCCTCCTACCTCACCTCCCTTCTGTCCTCCTCCAGCCCAGCCCGCACCCTCCGCTCCTCCGCTGCTAATCTCCTCACCGTTAGGCCTCGTTCTCGCCTGTCCCGCCATCGGCCCACGTCCTCCCCCTGGCCTGGAATGCCCTCCCTCTGCCCATCTGCCAAGCTAGCTCTCTTCCTCCCTTCAAAGCCCTACTGAGAGCTCACCTCCTCCAGGAGGCCTTCCCAGACTGAGCCCCTTCCTTCCTCTCCCCCTCGTCCCCCTCTCCATCCCCCCATCTTACCTCCTTCCCTTCCCCACAGCACCTGTATATATGTATATATGTTTGTACGTATTTATTACTCTATTTATTTTACTTGTACATATCTATTCTATTTATTTTATCCCCAGTCTTACCTCCTTCCCTTCCCCACAGCACCTGCATATATGTATATATGCTTGTACATATTTATTACTCTATTTATTTTACTTGTACATATCTATTCTATTTATTTTATCCCCACTGTCTTACCTCCTTCCCTTCCCCACAGCACCTGTATATATGTTTGTACATATTTATTACTCTATTTATTTTACTTGTACATATCTATTCTATTTATTTCATCCCCACCGTCTTACCTCCTTCCCTTCCCCACAGCACCTGTATATATGGATATATGTTTGTACATATTTATTACTCTATTTTACTTGTACATATCTATTCTATTTATTTTATCCCCACCGTCTTACCTCCTTCCCTTCCCCACAGCACCTGTATATATGTATATATGTCTGTACATATTTGTTACTCTAGTTATTTTACTTGTCCATATCTATTCTATTTATTTTATTTTTGTTAGTATGTTTGGTTTTGTTCTCTGTCTCCCCCTTGTAGACTGTGAGCCCACTCTTGGGTAGGGACCGTCTCTATATGTTGCCAACTTGTACTTCCCAAGCGCTTAGTACAGTGCTCTGCACATAGTAAGCGCTCAATAAATACGATTGACTGATTGATTGAATGAATGAATGAATGAATGAATGAATGAATGAGGAGTCGCCTCGTCGTGGGGAGCTGGCGCATGCGCCATGGGTCCGGGCAGGGGGCGGGTGGGGGCGAGGGGACGGGCAGCGTCACTCTGCCGCGTCGGGGGGAGTCGGCGCATGCGCCGTGGGCCCGGGCAGAGGGCGCGGGGGTGGCGGCGAGATGACGGGCAGCGTCACGCTGCCTCGTCGGGGGGAGTCGGCGCATGCGCCGTGGGTGCGAGATAACGGGTAGTGTCACTCTGCCTCGTCGGGGGGGAGTCGGCGCATGCGCTGTGGGTCCGGTCAGAGGGCGGGGGGGCGAGATGACGGGTGGCGTCACTCTGCCTCGTTGTGGGGAGTCGGCGCGTGCGCCATGGGCCCGGACAGAGGGCGGGGGGGGCGAGATGACGGGTAGCGTCACTCCGCCGCGTCTTGGGTAGTCGGCGCATGCGCCGTGGGTTCGGGCAGAGGGCGGGGGGGCGAGATGACGGGCGGCGTCACTCTGCCTCGTCGGGGGGAGTCGGCGCATGCGCCGTGGGTGCGGGTGGGGGCGAGATGACGGGTAGCGTCACTCTGCCGCGCCTTGGGTAGTCGGCGCATGCGCCGTGGGTCCGGGCAGAGGGCGGGTGGGGGCGAGGGGACGGGTGGCGTCACTCTGCCGCGTCTTGGGTAGTCGGCGCATGCGCCGTGGGTCCGGGCAGAGGGCGGGTGGGGGCGAGATGACGGGCGGCATCACTCTGCCTCGTCGGGGGGAGTCGGCGCATGCGCCGTGGGTTCGAGCAGAGGGCGGGGGGGCGAGATGACGGGCGGCGTCACTCTGCCTCGTCGGGGGGAGTCGGCGCATGCGCCGTGGGTGCGGGTGGGGGCGAGATGATGGGTAGCGTCACTCTGCCGCGTCTTGGGTAGTCGGCGCATGCGTCATAGGTCCGGGCATAGGGCGGGGGGGGGCGAGGGGACGGGCAGCGTCACTCTGCCGCGTCGTGGGGAGTCGGCGCATGCGCCGTGGGCCCGCGTAGCGTCACTCTGCCTCGTAGGGGGGAGTCGGCGCGCGCGTCGTGGGTCCGGGCAGAGGGCGGGGGGCGAGATGACGGGTAGCGTCACTGCGCATCGTCCTGGGGAGTCGGCGCATGCGCCGTGGGCCCGCGCAGAGGGCGGGGGGCCAGGGGACGGGCAGCGTCACTCTGCCTCGTCGGGGGGGGAGTCGGCGCATGCGCCGTGGGTCCGGGCAGCGGGAGGGGGCGGAGGCGCGCATGCGCGCGGCGGGCTGAGGAGGACGGAGGCGCCGCCATTTTGGGATGTTCGGGGCGGGACGAGGCGGGATGTGAGCGTCGCGGGAGCGTCGGTCCGTCCGTCCGCCTCAGGTAACGGGCCCGGCTCGGCCGGCCTCCTCGGCGCTTAGCCCTGACATAAACGCTCTGCTCGGCCCCAGGGGAGCCAGCCAGCCTCCCCGACTTGGCCTTCCCAAGCGCTTAGTCCAGTGCTCTGCACGCAGCAAGCAAGCGCTCAATAAATGCCATTGGAGGAATGAATGAATGAATGACTTCACCCCCATTTTACAGAAGAGGGGGCCCCTCTGAACGATCATCTTCGTTCAGTCATTCATTCATCCAGTCATTCATTCATCCAGTCGTACTTACTGAGCGCTTTTACTGTGTGCATTCGTTTCAGCCATTCAATCCTATTACTCTATCTATTTTACTTGTACCTGTCTATTCTATTCATTTTATTTCGTTAATACGTTTGGTTTTGTTGCCCGTCTCCCCCTTCTATCATCATCAGTCGTATTTATTGAGCGCTTACTATGTGCGCTCAATATTAGAAATTATTTATTCATATGACAGTTTCTCCCTCTCTAGACTATAAGCTCGTTGTGGGCAGGGATCATGTCTACCAACTCTGTTGTACTGCACTGTCCCATGCACTTAGTGCGGTGCTGTGCACATGGTAAATGCTCAATATAGACCCCTATTTAACCCTTAACAACAGTTCTGTGCTGGGCCACATCTTTAAACAAAGTTTAGTTCTTATGGTGGCAGTATCATCATCATCATCATCAATCGTATTTATTGAGCGCTTACTGCGTGCAGAGCACTGTACTAAGCGCTGGGAAGTACAAATTGGCAACACATAGAGACGGTCCCTACCCAACAGTGGGCTCACAGTCTAAAAGACTGTCTAAAATTCAATCCTATTTATTACTCTATCTATTTTACTTGTACATATCCTATTTATTTTATTTTGTTAGTATGTTTGGTTTTGCCGTCTGTCTCCCCCTTCTAGGCCGTGAGCCCGTTGTTGGGTAGGGACCGTCTCTAGATGTTGCCATATAGAGATATGTATATATCTGTATATATGTTTGTACATATTTATTACTTTATTTATTTTACTTGTACATGTCAATTCTATTCATTTTATTTCGTTAATACGTTTGGTTTTGTTGCCCGTCTCCCCCTTCTATCATCATCAATCGTATTTATTGAGCGCTGACTATGTGCAGAGCACTGTACTAAGCGCTGGGAAGTCCAAGTTGGCAACACATAGAGACGGTCCCTACCCAACAGTGGGCTCACAGTCTAAAAGACTGTCTAAAATTCAATCCTATTTATTACTCTATCTATTTTACTTGTACATATCCTATTTATTTTATTTTGTTAGTATGTTTGGTTTTGCCGTCTGTCTCCCCCTTCTAGGCCGTGAGCCCGTTGTTGGGTAGGGACCGTCTCTAGATGTTGCCATATAGAGATATGTATATATCTGTATATATGTTTGTACATATTTATTACTTTATTTATTTTACTTGTACATGTCTATTCTGTTCATTTTATTTCGTTAATACGTTTGGTTTTGTTGCCCGTCTCCCCCTTCTATCATCATCAATCGTATTTATTGAGCGCTGACTATGTGCAGAGCACTGTACTAAGCGCTGGGAAGTCCAAGTTGGCAACACATAGAGACGGTCCCTACCCAACAGTGGGCTCACAGTCTAAAAGACTGTCTAAAATTCAATCCTATTTATTACTCTATTTATTTTACTTGTACATATCCTATTTATTTTGTTTTGTTAGTATGTTTGGTTTTGCCGTCTGTCTCCCCCTTCTAGGCCGTGAGCCCGTTGTTGGGTAGGGACCGTCTCTAGATGTTGCCATATAGAGATATGTATATATCTGTATATATGTTTGTACATATTTATTACTTTATTTATTTTACTTGTACATGTCTATTCTGTTCATTTTATTTCGTTAATACGTTTGGTTTTGTTGCCCGTCTCCCCCTTCTATCATCATCAATCGTATTTATTGAGCGCTTACTGCGTGCAGAGCACTGTACTAAGCGCTTGGGAAGTACAAGTTGGCAACACATAGAGACAGTCCCTACCCAACAGTGGGCTCACAGTCTAAAAGACTGTCTAAAATTCAATCCTATTTATTACTCTATTTATTTTACTTGTACATATCCTATTTATTTCATTTTGTTAGTATGTTTGGTTTTGCCGTCTGTCTCCCCCTTCTAGGCCGTGAGCCCGCTGTTGGGTAGGGACCGTCTCTAGATGTTGCCATATAGAGATATTTATATATATGTATATATGTATATATATATTTGTACATAAAATTCAATCCTATTTATTACTCTATTTTACTTGTACATATCCTATTTATTTCATTTTGTTAGTATGTTTGGTTTTGCCGTCTGTCTCCCCCTTCTAGGCCGTGAGCCCGCTGTTGGGTAGGGACCGTCTCTAGATGTTGCCATATAGAGATATGTATATATCTGTATATATGTTTGTACATATTTATTACTCTATTTATTTTACTTGTACATATCTATTCTATTTTTATTTTGTTAGTATGTTTGGTTTTTTTTTCTGTCTCCCCCTTTTAGACTGTGAGCCCACTGTTGGGTAGGGACCATCTCTAGATGTTGCCAATTTGTACTTCCCAAGCGCTTAGTACAGTGCTCTGCACACAGTAAGCGCTCAATAAATACGATTGAATGAATGAATGTAGATATTCATCTACATGTAGCGCTCAATAAATATGATTGATTGATTGATTGCCAGCTCGGACTTCCCAAGCGCTTAGTCCAGTGCTCTGCACACAGGAAGCGCTCAATAAATACGATTGATTGAATGGATTGGATGAATGAATTGAGCGCTTAGTGTGTGCATTCATTTCATTCATTCAGTCGTATTTATTGATTCCCCCTTCTAGACTGTGAGCCCGCTGTTGGGTAGGGACCGTCTCTAGATGTTGCCCACTTGGACTTCGCAAGCGCTTAGTACGGTGCTGTGCACGCAGTAAGCGCTCAGTAAATATGACTGAATGAATGATTGATTGACCGTCTCTCTATGTTGCTAACTTGTACTTCCCAAGCGCTTAGTACAGTGCTCTGCACACAGTAAGCGCTCAATAAGTACGATTGAATGAATGAATGACTTCACCCCCATTTTACAGAGGAGGACACTCTGAACGATCATCATCATTCCTTCATTCTTCCAGTCGTATTTATTGAGCGCTTACTGTGTGCCTTCATTTCATTCATTCAGTCGTATTTATCGATTCCCCCTTCTAGACGGTGAGCCCGCTGTTGGGGCGGGACCGTCTCTAGATATGTTGCCAACTTGGACTTCCCAAGCTCTTAGTCCAGTGCTCTGCACACAGTCAGCGCTCAATAAATATGATTGAATGAATGGATGAATGAGCGCTGACTGTGTGCATTCATTTCATTCATTCAGTCATATTTTTTGATTCCCCCGTCTAGACTGTGAGCCTGCTGTCGGGTAGGGACCGTCTCTAGATGTTGCCAACTTGTACTTCCCAAACGCTTAGTACAGTGCTCTGCACACAGCGCTCAATAAATACGACTGAATGAATGAATGGATGATTGAATTGAGCGCTTACTGTGTGCATTCATTTCATTCAATCGTATTTATTGATTCCCCCTTCTAGACTGTGAGCCCGCTGTTGGGTAGGGACCGTCTCTAGATGTTGCCAACATGTACTTCCCAAGACGCTTAGTACAGTGCTCTGCCCACAGTAAGCGCTCAATAAATGCGATTGATGATGATGATGATGATTGACTGATTGATTTACCATCTCTTTATGTTGCTAACTTGTACTTCCCAAGCACTTAGTACATGCTCTGCACACAGTAAGCGCTCAATAAATGCAATTGAAGGAATGACTTCACCCCCATTTACAGAGGAGGCCACTGAGGCCCAGAGAACCCAATAGCCATCATCGTCATTCATTCATTCATCCAGTCATATTTATTGAGCGCTTACTTTATGCATTCGTTTCATTCATTCAGTGGTATTTATTGATTCCCCCTTCTAGACCGTGAGCCCGCTGTTGGGTAGGGACCGTCTCTAGATGTTGCCAACTTGTACTTCCCAAGCGCTTAGTCCAGTGCTCTGCACACAGGAAGCGCTCAATAAATACGATTGAAGGAATGAATGGATGAATGAATTGAGCGCGGACTGTGTGCAGAGCACCGGACTAACCGCTTGGGAAGGACAAGTCGGCAACAGAGACGGTCCCTACCCAATAATCATTCATTCATTCAATCGTATTTACTGAGCGCTTACTGTGTGCAGAGCACTGTACTAAGCGCTTGGGAAGGACAAGTTGACAACACAAAGAGACGGTCCCTACCCGGTAATCATTCATTCATTCATACGGTCGTATTTATTGAGTGCTTACTGTGTGCAGAGCACTGGACTAAGTGCTTGGGAAGGACAAGTTGGCAACCCATAGGGATGGTCCCTACCCAATAATCATTCATTCATTCAATCGTATTGAGCGCTTACTGTGTGCAGAGCACTAGACTAAGCACTGTACTAAGCGCTTGGGAGGGACAAGTTGGCAACACAGAGAGGGTCCCTACCCAATAATCATTCATTCAGTCATATTTATTGAGTGCTTACTGTGTGCAGAGCACTGGACTAAGCACTTGGGAAGGACACGTTCACAACAGAGATGGTCCCTACCCAATAATCATTCATTCAATTGTATTTATGGCGCGCTTACTGTGTGCAGAGCACTGGACTAAGCGCTTTTGAAGGACAAGTCGACAACAGATAGCGACAGTCCCTACCCAATAATCATTTATTCAATCGTATTTATTGAGCGCTTACTGTGTGCAGAGCACTGGACTAAGCGCTTGGGAAGGACAAGTTGGCAACAGATAGAGACAGTCCCTACCCAATAATCGTTCATTCATTCATTCAATCGTATTTATTGAGCGCTTACTGTGTGCAGAGCACTGGACTAAGCGCTTGGGAAGGACAAGTCGGCAACATCTAGAGACGGTCCCTACCCAACAGCGGGCTCTCAATCTAGAAGGGGGAGATGGACAACAAAACATATTAACTAAATAGAATAAATATGTACAAATAAATAAATAATAAAGATAATAAATAAATAATGATGATGATGCTATTTGTTAAGCGCTTGTTTAGGTGCCAAGCACTGCTCCAAGCGCTGGGGGAGATACTACCCCATCAGGTTGTCCCGCTTGAGGGTCGCAGTCTTCACCCCCATTGTACAGAGGAGGTCACTGAGGCCCGGAGAAGCGAATAACAGTCATCATCATCATAGTAATGGTATTTGTTAAGTGCTTATTATGTGCCAAACACTGTTCTAAACGCTGGGGAGATACCAGCCAATCCCTTGGTCCCGCCTGGGGCTCCCCATCTGCATCCCCATTTTGCAGAGGAGGGAACTGAGGCCCGGAGAAGTGAACAATAATAATAATAATAGCATTTGTTAATAATAATAATGATGATGGTATTTGTTAAGCGCTTGTTTATGTGCCAGACACTGTTCTAAACGCTGGGGAGATACCACCCAATCCTGTGGTCCCGCCTGGGGCTCCCGGTCTTCAGCCCCATTTTACTGATGAGGGAACTGAGGCCCGGAGAAGCGAGTAATAATAATAGCATTTGTTAATAATAATAATAATAATGATGATGGTGGCATTTGTTAAGCGCTTGTTTCTGTGCCGAGCACTGCTCTAAGCCCTGGGGAAGGTACTTCCCCATCAGGTTGTCCCGCCTGAGGGTCACAGTCTTCACCCCCATTGTACAGAAGAGGTCACTGAGGCCCGAAGAAGCGAATAACAATCGTCATCATCATAATAATGGTGTTAGTTAAGTGCTTATTATGTGCCAAACACTGTTCTAAACGCTGGGGAGATACCACCCAGTCCCACGGGGGCTCCCCGTCTTCATCCCCATTCTGCAGAGGAGGCAACTGAGGCCTGGAGAAGCAAATAATAATAATAGCATTTGTTAATAGTAATAATAATAATAATGATGGCATTTATTAAGCGCTTACTATGTGCCAAGCACTGTTCTAAGCACTGGGGAGGTTACAAGGTGACCAGGTTGTCCCACGGGGGGCTCACAGTCTTCATCCCCATTTGACAGATGAGGGAACTGAGGCCCGGTGAAGTGACTTGCCCAAAGTCACACAGCTGACAGTTGGCAGAGCCGGGATTCGAACCCATGACCTGTGACTCCACAGCCCGTGCTCTTTCCATTGAGCCACGCTGCTTCTCCTAATGATGATGGTATTTGTTAAGCGCTTATTTATGTGCCAAGCACTGCTCTAAGCGCTGGGGGAGATACTACCCCATCAGGTTGTCCCGCCTGAGGTTCGCAGTCTTCACCCCCATTATACAGAGGAGATCACTGAGGCCCGGAGAAGCGAATAACAATCATCATCATCATCATAATGGTATTTGTTAAGCGCTTATTATGTGCCAAGCACTGTTCTGAGCGCTGGGGTAGGTACAAGGTGATCAGGTTGTCCCCCCATGGGGCTCCCAGTCTTCATCCCCATTTTACAGAGGAGGTCACTGAGGCCCGGAAAAGTGAATAGCAGTCATAATAATAATAATGGTATTTGTTAAGCGCTTATTACGTGCCAAGCACTGTCCTAAGCGCTGGGGGAGATACTTTAATTCTATTTATTCTGTTTTGACAGCTGTCTACATGTTTTCTCTTGTTGTCTGTCTCCCCCTTCTAGATTGTAAGCCCGCTGTTGGGTAGGGGCCGTCTCTATATGTTGCCGACTTGTACTTCCCAAGCGCTTAGTACAGTGCTCTGCACACAGTAAGCGCGCTTAGTACAGTGCTCTGCACACAGTAAGCGCGCTTAGTACAGTGCTCTGCACACAGTAAGCGCGCTTAGTACAGCACTCTGCACACAGTAAGCGCTTAATAAATGCGATTGAATGAATGAACGAACACTACCCAATCAGGTTGTCCCGCCTGAGGCTCGCAGTCGTCATTCCCGTTTTACAGAGGAGGTCACTGAGGCCCAGAGAAGTGAATAATAATAATAATAATAATAACGGTACTTGTTAAGCGCTTATTATGTGCCAAGCACTGTTCTAAGCGCTGGGGGAGATACTGCCCAATCTCGTTTTCCTGCCTGGGGCTCCCGGTCTTCATCCCCATTTTACCGATGAGGTCACTGAGGCCCAGAGAAGCTAATAATAAAAATAATAACGGCATTTGTTAATAATAATAATAATAATAATAATAATAATAACTTGACTGTGAGCCCACTGGTAGGGACCGTCTCCATATATTGCCAACTAGTACTTCCCAAGCGCTTAGTACAGTGCTCTGCACACAGTAAGCGCTCAATAAATACGATTGAATGAATGAATGATGGTATTTGTTAATCAATCAATCGTATTTATTGAGCACTTACTGTGTGCAGAGCACTGTACTAAGCGCTTACTATGTGCTAAGCACTGGGTGAAGCGCTCATTATACATCAAGCACTGTGCTAAGCTCTGGGGGAGCACCATTCAATCAGGTTGTCCCGCCTGGTGCTCCCAGTCCTCATCCCCATTTTACAGATGAGGTCACTGAGGCCCAGAGAAGTGACTAATAAGAATAGCATTTGTTAATAATAATAATGATGGTATTTGTTAAATGCTTATTTATGTGCCAAGCACTGGTTCTAAGCCCTGGGGTAGACGCCAGTTAATCAGGTTGTCCCACCTGGGGCTCCCAGACTTCATCCCCATTTTACAGATGGGGTTACTGAGGCTCAGAGAAGTACATAATAATAACATTGGTATTTGTTAAGAGCTTGTTACGGGCCAAGCACTGCCCTAAGTGCTGGATTATTCGTTCATTCAGTCGTATTTATTGAGTGCTTACTGCGTGCAGAGCACTGTTTAAGCGCTTGGAAAGTACAATACGGCAATAGAAACAATCCCTGCCCACACTGGGCTTACAGTCTAGGAGCGGGGAGGCAGACATCAAAACAAGTAAACAGGCATCAATATAAATAAATAAATAGAATTATAGATATATAAGTAATCAGGTTGTCCCACGTAGGGCTCACAGTCTTAATTCCCACTTTACAGATAATAATAATAATGGCGTTTGTTAAGCGCTTACTATGTGCAGAGCACTGTTCTAAGCACTGGTGGGGATACAAGGTGATCAAGTTGTCCCACGTGGGGCTCACAGCCTTAATCCCCATTTTCCAGATGAGGTAACTGAGGCCCAGAGAAGTGAAGTGACTTGCCCAAGGTCACAGAGCAGACATGTGGCGGAGTTGGGATTCATCATCATCATCAATCGTATTTATTGAGCGCTTACTATGTGCAGAGCACTGTACTAAGCGCTTGGGAAGTACAAATTGGCAACATACAGAGACAGTCCCTACCCAACAGTGGGCTCACAGCCTAAAAGGGGGAGACAGAGAACAAAACCAAACATACTAACAAAATAAAATAAATAGAACTGTTATTTTGCACATAGTAAGTGCTTAATAAATGCTATTATTATTATTAACAAGTGCTGCTTCTGAGGTCCCATGGATTCGAACTCATGACCTCTGACTCCAAAGCCCGGGCTCTTTCCACTGAGCCACGCTGCTACAGATGGGTCACTGAGGCCCATAGAATTGAATAATAATAATTATGATATTTGTTAAACACGTACTATGTGCCAAACACTGTTGGGGTAGTTACCAACTAATGAGGCTGTCCCACGTGAGGCTCAGTCTTAATCCCCTTTTCACAGATGAGGTCACTTGAGGCCCAGAGAAGTGAAGTGGCTCGCCCAAGGTCACACAGCAGGCAAGTGGCAGAGCTGGGATTAGAACTCACGACCTCTGACTGTGAGCCCACTGGTGGGTAGGGACTGTCTCTATATGTTGCCAACTTGTCCTTCCCAAGCGCTCAGTACAGTGCTCTGCACACAGTAAGCGCTCAATAAATATGATGATGATGGTGATGACTCCCACGCCCATGTTCTTGCCGCCAAACCACACGGCTTCTCTCCCACTATGTGCTAAACGCTGGGGTTAACGCGTTTTAATGAGATCAGATGCCGTCTCCCCCGCCTCCAGGAGGGAGAACCGGTATTGAATCCCTATTTTACCGATGGGGAAACTGAGGCACAGAGAAGTCCAGACGGGTCCGTGGACACGTAGCAGACAAGTGGCAGAACGGCGATTCGCACCCAGTTCCCCAGACTCCCAAGCCTGGGCTGCTAACAGTAATAATAATAACAATTGTTACGTGCTCACTATGTGCCAAGCCCTGTGCTTAAGTGCCAGCGTAGATACCTGTATATATTTTTGTACATATTTATTACTCTATTTATTTTACTTGTACATATCTATTCTATTTATTTTATTTTGTGAGTATGTTTGGTTTTGTTCTCCGTCTCCCCCTTTTAGACGGTGAGCCCACTGTTGGGTAGGGACCGTCTCTATATGTTGCCAGCTTGTACTTCCCAAGCGCTTAGTACAGTGCTCTGCACACAGTAAGCGCTCAATACATACGATTGATTGATTGATCCAAGATAAATAGGTCTCCCAGGGGACTCGCAGTTTAAGTAGGAGGGTGAACAAGTATTGAATCCCCATTTTACAGATGAGGACACTGAGGCACAGAGAAGTGAAGCGACTGGCTCACGGCCACACAGTAGACAAGTGGCTCAGTGGAAAGAGCCCGGGCTTGGGAGTCAGAGGTCATGGGTTCTAATCCCGGCCCCGCTGCTTCTCAGCTGTGTGGCTCTGGGCAAGTCACTTCACTTCTCTGAGCCTCAGTTACCTCATCTATAAAATGGGGATTAAGTCTGTGGGCCCCACGTGGGACAGCCTGATTACCTTGTATCCCCCCCCCAGCACTTAGAACAGTGCTTTGCACATAGTAAGCGCTTAAATGCCATCATCATTATTATTAGACTGTGAGCCCACTGTTGGGTAGGGACCATCTCTATATGTTGCCAACTTGTACTTCCCAAGCGCTTAGTACGGTGCTGTGCACACAGTAAGTGCTCAATAAATACGATTGATTGATTATTATTATTATTAAGTGGCACAGGTGGGATTAGAGCCCAGGCCCGGGTTCTTCCCACTAGGCCATGGCGGCTTCCTCCGCAGTCAATCATGAGCACTTACTGTGGTGCAGAGCGTTGTGCTAAGCGCTTGGGAGAGCACAATAGAAGAATAAACAGGCACATTCCCTGCCCACAACGAGCTCACAGTCTCGGGAGGTCCCGAGCAGGGCATCGCATTGAGGGGGTGCATGGCTCCCAGGCACAGCCAACGAGGTCAGGTCATCATCATCATCATCAATCGTATTTATTTATTGTCAATGTTGTTGTTTTTGTTGTTGTGTTGTTGTTTTCTGGCCCACCAGCCATGTGGAGGGTTTGCTTCCTGCAGGGATCGAATTGCAAAATCAATTCGTCCGCGGCCTTCATCCGAAGGCTCTTAAATCGATGGCATTAAAACGTCAAAACAAACTGCTTTGGCAGAGCTTTTACAGCCTCTCCGGGATTTTTGCTTTCAATCAGTCAATCAATCAATCCGTATTTATTGAACGCGTACTGTGTGCAGAGCACTGTACTAAGCACTTGGGAAGCACAAGTTGGCAACATATAGAGACGGTCCCTACCCAACAGCGGGCTCACAGCCTAGAAGGGAGAGAGAGAGAACAAAATAAAACATATTAACAAAATCAATCAATCAATTGTATTTCTTGAGCACTTACTGTGTGCAGTGCACTGTACTAAGCGCTTGGGAAGTACAAGTTGGCAACATACAGAGACGGTCCCTACCCAACAGCGGGCTCACAGTCTAGAAGGGGGAGACAGGCAACAAAACAAAACATATTAACAAAATCAATCAATCGTATTTATTGAGCGCCTACTGTGTGCAGAGCACTGTACTAAGCGCTTGGGAAGTACAAGTTGGCAACATATAGAGACGGTCCCTACCCAACAGCGGGCTCACAGTCTAGAAGGGGGAGACAGAGAACAAAACAAAACATATTAACAAAATCAATCAATCGATCGTATTTATTGAGCGCTTACTGTGTGCAGAGCACTGTACTAAGCGCTTGGGAAGTACAAGTTGGCAACATATAGAGACAGTTCCTACCCAACAGTGGGCTAACAGCCTAGGAGGGGGAGACAGAGAACAAAACAAAACATATTAACAAAATAAAATGAATAGAATAGATATGTACAAGTTAAATAAATAAGTAAGTAGAGTAATAAATATGTACAAACATATATACAAAACAAAACATATTAACAAAATCAATCAATCATCATCAATCATGATGATGATCAATCAATTGTATTTATTGAGAGCTTACTGTGTGCAGAGCACTGTACTAAGCGCTTGGGAAGGACAAGTTGGCAACATCTAGAGACGGTCCCTACCCAACAGTGGGCTCACAGCCTAGAAGGGGGAGACAGAGAACAAAACAAAACATATTAACAAAATAAATAGAATAGATATGTGCAAGTAAAATAAATAAATAGAGTAATAGATGAGAAGATGCTTCTTTTTCTAGGGGAAGTCCAAAAAGAGAAATAAAAGTGGAAAACCCAGATTTTTCCTTTTCCTTAAATCCCTCTAGACTGTGAGCTCTTTGTGAGCATTGAATTCATTCAATCGTATTTATTGAGCGCTTACTGTGTGCAGAGCACTGTGCACAATAGGGAATGTGACTGTTATAGTGTACTCTCCCAAGCGCTTAGTACAGTGCTTTGCACACAGTAAGCACTCAGATATGATTAATAATAATACAGATAACGAATAATTCGGTAATTGCTCTTGGTTAAGAGACAGTTCGGTCAATCAGTCGTATTTAAGGAGACCTTACTGGGTGCAGAGCAGTGAAGTAGGGACTTCGGAGAGTACAGCATAACGGTTGATAGGCACGTTCCCTGCCCACAATGAGCTTACAGTCTAGAAGGGGAAATAGTAATATAAATAAATTACAGATATGTACCTCACCTGCCGTGGGACTGAGCGGGAGGTGAAGAAGGGGAGCAAATTAGGGAGTGGGAGAAAAGAAAATGTGGGCTTAGTTGGGGAATGCCAGTGCAGAAATAACTTGGCAAGACCGTCCTGGAGAGACCTGCCAGATTGTGCCGTGGTCGCAGGAATGTTTGCCTGTACCTCAGCCAATCAATCAATCAATCGTATTTATTGAGCTTAACAGGACTGTCTGGGACGAGAGAATGTGAGTGGCAGAATGCAAGCCACTCCCGCTAAATGCAATTCCTCTGCGCAGGTTCTCCATCCTGCCGCTGCAGACGGGACCCTCCGTCACCGGGTCAGGTTGGGTTCGGCCAGGCTTTTATGGCTTCAGTCATTTATTCATTCAGTCGTATTTATTGAGCACTTCCTGTGTGCAGAGCACTGTACTAAGCGCTTGGGAAGTCCAAGTTGGCAACATAGATGGTCCCTACCCAACAGCGGGCTCACAGTCTAGAAGGGGGAGACAGACAACAAAACAACACATATTAACAAAAGAAAATAAATATGGACAAGTAAAATGGAGTAATAAATAAGTACAAACATATATACAGGTGCTGTGGGGAGGGGGAGGAGGGGAAGAGGAAAGAGGGGGCTCAGTCTGGGAAGGCCTATATCTAAAGAGTAGCAGTACCTCAATCAGGTAAGGCGGGGGGTTGGGGAGGGGGCTTCAGTAAAAAATGGGATATAAAGAGATGGAAAACTCCCAAATTTATGTTCTTCAGTGAGATTCTCAACACTTCATTCAGCTCATTCAATCGTACTTATTAAGCGCTTACTGTGTGCAGAGCACTGTACTAAGCGCTTGGGAAGTACAAGTGGGCACTTGACACGAGTTGCCGTGAAACAAATGTGACCTTCTTTCCGATCTGAAATTCATTCATTCATTCATTCAGTCGTATTTATTGAGCGCTTACTGTGTGCAGAGCACAGTCCCCCTTCTAGACTGTGAGCCCACTGTTGGGTAGGGACCGTCTCTATATGTCGCCAACTTGCAGTTCCCAAGCACTTAGTACAGTGCTCTGCACGCAGTAAGCGCTCAATAAATACGAATGAATGAATGAATGAATGACTACGTGCTTGGAAAATAGAATTCGGCAACAGATAGACAATCTCTACCCAACAACGGGCTCACAGTCTAGAAGGGGGTGACAAACCTCAAAGTGAAACAATAGATAGGTGTCAATGCCATCAGAATAGGTAAATCAATTGTATTTATTGAGCACTTACTGTGTGCAGAGCACTGTACTAAGCGCTTGGGAAGTACAGTAGAATTACAAATAGAATTATACTCACTTCAAATGTAGATTTTTTTATTATAATAATAACCCTAATGATAATAACAACAACTGTGGCTTTGGTTAAGTGTTCAGTGTTTGCCAAGCAGTGTGCTAAGCACTGGGGCACAGAGAGCGGGTAATCACGTTGGACACTGTTGCTGTCTCACCTGGGGCTCACAGTCAAAGAGAGAAAACATTTTTTTATTCCCACTTATAGATGAGGAAACTGAGTCGTGGGCTCCCCACAGCACCTGTATATATGTATATATGTTTGTACGTATTTATTACTCTATTTTATTTGCACATATTTATTCTATTTATTTTATTTTGTTAATATGTTTGGCTTTGTTCTCTGTCTCCCCCTCCTAGACTGTTGGGTAGGGACCGTCTCATATGTTGCCAACTTGTACTTCCCAAGCGCTTAGTACAGTGCTCTGCACACCGTAAGCGCTCAATAAATACGATTGAATGAATAAATGAATGAATGAATGAATGAAAAAGTAACTTACCCAAGGTCATAGTAGGCAAGTGGCAGTCGAACTCAGAACCCAGTTCTCCCGACTCCCAAACCCATGCTATTTCCACTAGAGCTCTTGCTTCTTTCTAGCGTTCACTTTCTACCCCAAATTAGTTAGGACTCCCAGTCTAAAAGCAACTTGTTATTCCTATAAAAAATAAAAAAAAAAACGTTTATAAAAAGGTGGGCACTATATTGTTTCAGTCCTAACTAATTTAGCATGGATGAGTTTATATGGTTTCCTAAATTGAAACTATAAATTGTAATACGGCTGTAGTCTAGTGTAGTGGCCAGTCTAGAAAAATGCGGTGATTCAAATTTCTCCAGCCTGGGAGCACCCTTCTTAAATTCTAAGCCCACCAGTCATTTTCTCCTCTTCTTTAGGGGACCCTTTGCAGGCCTCTTCCTTTATTAATTAATTAATACTGGCATTTATTAAGCACTTACTATGTGCAAAGCACTGTTCTAAGCTCTGGGGAGGTTACAAGGCGATCAGGTTGTCCCACGGGGGGCTCACAGTCTTAATCCCCGTTTTACAGATGGGGTAAGCTGAGGCCCAGAGAAGTTAAGTGGCTTGCCCAAAGTCACCCAGCTGACAAGTGGCAGAGCCAGGATTCGAACCCATGACCTCTGACTCCAAAGCCCGGGCTCTTTCCACTGAGCCACGCTGCTTCTCTTCTCTTTATGAAACCCCCGTGAAATTTCTGGGAACTCTTTCCTGACTATGCGGAAGGGAATTGGTGATGCGTGTTCCGGTCTTTAAGATCGTTATTCATTCAATCGTATTTATTGAGCGCCTACGGTGTGCAGAGCACTGTACTGAGTGCTTGGGAAGTACAAATCGGCAACATATAGAGACGGCCCCTACCCAACAACGGGCTCACAGGGTCAGAGTGAACTACGCCGATGGGTCTCTTGCGGAGAAAGTCTTTTTCCTCAGGATTGTCTGGCCCTATGTGCTTCTGTAAATATCCCCTCGTCCCCCTCTCCATCCCCCCCATCTTACCTCCTTCCCTTCCCCACAGCACCTGTATATATGTATATATGTTTGTACATATTTATTACTCTATCTATTTTACTTGTACATATCTATTCTATGTATTTTATTTTGTTAGTATGTTTGGTTTTGTTCTCTGTCTCCCCCTTTTAGACTGTGAGCCCACTATTGGGTAGGGACTGTCTCTATATGTTGCCAAGTTGTACTTCCCAAGCGCTTAGTACAGTGCTCTGCACACAGTAAGCGCTCAATAAATACGATGGATGATGATGATGATGATGATGATACTGCCACCATAAGAACTAAACTTTGTTTAAAGATGTGGCCAAGCACAGAACTGTTGTTAAGGGTTAAATAGGGGTCTATATTGAGCATTTACCATGTGCACAGCACTGTACTAAGTGCATGGGACAGTGCAGTACAACAGAGTTGGTAGACATGATCCCTGCCCACAACGAGCTTATAGTCTAGAGAGGGAGAAACAGTAATATGAATAAATAATTTCTAATACGTAATTTACAGTTATGTACATGAGGGCTGTGGGGCAGATACCAAAATGCCCGAAAGTCATAGAGTCCGTCCTGAAACCATTCCCCCTTTTAATGTCTGTGTCCCCTTTAGGATTGTAAATTCCTTGTGGGCAGGGATTGTCTATTATAGTCTCCCAAGCCCTTTGGACAGTGCCCCGCACATTGTAAGCACTCAATAAATATCATTGATTGATAAGGCAGAGTTTGCCTAAGTTCAAACACCTCCTTCGTTTCATAACTTCCATCCTCTCGACTCCTGAAATACTTGAAGCACTCACTACGACGGACTGATTATTGTCGGATTATTGTTCTGTATTACTGGGAGAGTACCCCATAACAGAACTGGATTACTTTAACTTGAATAGAGAGATTAAAAGAGAGAGATTAAAAGCCCATTAGAGAAGCGGCGCGGCTCAGTGGAAAGAGCAGGGGCTTTGGAGTCAGAGGTCATGGGTTCAAATCCCGGCTCCGCCACTTACCAGCTGGGTGACTTTGGGCAAGTCACTTAACATCTCTGTGCCTCAGCTACCTCATCTGTAAAATGGGGGTTAAGACTGAGCCCCCCGTGGGACAACCCGATCACCTTGTAACCACCCCAGCACTTAGAACAGTGCTTTGCACATAGTAAGCGCTTAATAAATGCCGTCATTATTATTTAAGCGGCTGTTTTTTTCTGTTTGGTATTGTGTTGGTGTAATACCGAACAGAAAAATCTTTCTGATATATGCATATTAGCACAAGATTTTTCTGTTTGGTATTGTGTTGGTATAATACCAAACAGAAAAATCTTTCTGATATATGCATATTAGCCCAAGATTTTTCTGCTAAATCGGTAAAAGAAACTCTGAAAATTATTTACTTAAATACACAGATTAATTCAGCACCATCTGATCATGTAATTTGTTTATTCACTTTAGTGTATTTGTTGTTTTGATCAATTCTCCCAATCTTGCACTCTATTTTGATGGGGAACCTACACTCGGTTGTGTTTTTGGAGTATTTAATGTGTGTAGAGCACTGTAGAAGGGCTTGGGAGAGTACAGTGTTCTGTGTCTAACACTCATGGCATGGAACCAAGTTCCGATTACTACCTCCGGACTCTTTATAGTTATAACAAATGTGTGTGGTCTGGATAAACAGGATTGTTTTGAACACAAAGTGGCAGCTACGCTTTCAGCAGTATCCAGGGGTGTTAAGACAAACTCTGTACTTATTCCATACAACAATCCACCAAAGTCTTGCTATAAATGTTGTTTCCAATACATCTCCCAAGTGCTTAGTACAGTGACCTGCCAAACCGTAAGCGATCAACAAATGCGACTGACTGGAAAAATTAGGGAGTGCTCTTGGTACAGTACGAGCCTGCTGGAGTACAACGTGACCCACCAGTGAAATGTTTTGCCCATTTTATATTATTTCATTCATTCATTCAGTCGTATTTATTAAGTGCTTACTGCGTGCAGAGCACCGTACTAAGCGCTTGGGAAGTACAAGTCGGCAACATCTAGAGACGGTCCCTACCCAACAGTGGGCTCACAGTCTAGAAGGGGGAGACAGACAACAAAACATAACATGTGGACGGGTGTCAAGTCATCAGAATAAATAGAAGTAAAGCTAGATGCACATCATTGACAAAATAGTTAGAGTAGTAAATATGTACAAGTAAAATAAATAGAGTAATAAATCTGTACAAACATATATACAGGTGCTGTGGGGAGGGGAAGGAGGTAGGGCTGAGGGGGGAGGAGGAGAGGAAAAAGGGGGCTCAGTCTGGGAAGGCCTCCTGGAGGAGGTGAGCTCTCGGTAGGGCTTGGAAGGGAAGGATGCCTATATGTAGCGGAAAAGAAGGACATGATGGGTTGAGTGATTGATGCAGTCCTGCTCGATGAAACGCTGAAAACAAAGATTTATATACAAAGAAGTGATGGGGCAAATTCAAGAGGAGTGAGTCATATTATATAGGACCTTATAATCAGTTGCATTTATTGAACGCTTTAGATGCTCCGGAGAGTACATTGTAACAGTAGAACAGACACATTCCCTGCCCACAGCGAGCTGACAATCTACAGTCTCTATAGTACTTAATGTTTTTCTGATGTTCCAGTGTTCCATTCAGTAAAATAACGAGCGGAAGGGATGTAAAGCTTTTTGCCAGTGGTGTCTTGTCTTATGCTGTCGAGTCGTCTCAGACCCACAGCGACGCCGCGGACACACCATAGAACAGTGCTTTGCACATAGTAAGCGCTTAATAAATGCCATCATTATTATTATTATTATTACATCTCTCCCAGAAGGCCCCACCTCCGTCTGCAGTCGTTCTGGTAGTGGATCCAGAGAGTTTTCTTGGTAAAAAAAAATAAGGGAGCGGTTTGCCGTTGCCTTCTTCCGTGCAGTAAACTTGGGTCTCCACCCTCCACTCTCTCCCCTGCCACTGCTGCCCGGCACAGGGGTGTTTTGACTTGTGGCGGATCGCCTTCCGCTCGCTGTGAGCCCACTGTTGGGTAGGGACTGTCTGTGTTGCCAACTTGTACTTCCCAAGCGCTTAGTACAGTGCTCTGCACACAGTAAGCGCTCAAGAAATACGATTGATTGATTAGCCACTGGCCGAGCCTGGAATGGATAGGCCTCGGCTTGACTCTCCCTCCCGTAGCCGAGACCGGTAGAGGACTGGAAACTCTCCAGGTGCGACCCTGAGAGGGTGGCCAGAGCGATAATATCAGAATCTGTATCTCAAAACATCAGTCATGGTGGTATCTTCAAACCATCCATCCCCTAAGCCATTAATTCCCGTTGAATTAATGGTCCCGTGACACGATTTTCCCAAAACACACGTCTCTTCAAGAATTCAACCCCTGTATTATAAACGCCCCTCCCTTTGTTAGCTCTGCTCGTCCCTACCCTTCTACAACGCAGTTCATCTTGAACGCAGCAGAACTGGTTTTAAAAAAATTCACTTAGGCCATTGGCTTAGCTAAATATTCCTATTTCCTGGGAGTTCCCTGAGAACACGTCCTCGGCAATAGCAACTGTGGAATTTTGTTTGCTGAGCTGTAACTTGGGTGCTATAGCCAGGGAAAGAGTAGCAGTGATGGGAGATTAGTAGAGAAGGGGAGGAGTCTACCCTGTTCCCTCTGTTAAAAGCTTGAGAAATGGGAGTTTTGGTTGCTGTCGGAGGTTGGAAAGGCACGTGAGGAGGAAAGCATATGCGGAGTGTATTTTGAACCAAACTTTATGAAATGTCAGAGAGGTGAGAAAGGAAAGGAGCAGGGAATGTGTCCACCAACTCTGTTTTTCTCTCCCAAGCGCGTAGTACAGTGCTCGTACCCAGTAAGTGCTCAGTAAATACAATTGATCGATTGAGGAAAAAGAGTGATGAGGAAGGAGAGGCGTGAGGACACAAGCTGGGAGAAATGACACCTCTAGTTAAACCGAATTGCTATTTTGCCCTAACTAAGCCTCATGAAGGAATTAGTTCCAAGCTAAGCATTAGTGCTTAGGGCTTGTCATTCATTCAGTAGAATTTATTGAGCGCTTACTGTGTGCATAGCACTGTACTAAGCGATGGGGAGAGTATGATACAAGAATAAGCAGGCACATTCCCTGCCCACAATGAGCTTACAGTGTAGAGGATAAGGTAGAACACTGATCGTAACAAAGCAGAAGCTATGGAAACCAACACTGAGATAATAATGATGGCATTTGTTAAGCGCTTACTATGTGCAAAGCACTGTTCTAAGCGCTGAGCACTGTTCTAAGATGTATGGTTTGGTCTAGGAAACACGTGTCCAGAGATAGGGCACCAAAATTCAAGAGATTTAAGAATATGCCCACTGCCACCAAACTAATTAATAAATATGATCATTCATCAGGGAAATTTATTGCAAGCTTACTGTGTGCAGAGCACTGTACTAATGGCTTGATGGAAATGTGTCCGCTAATTCTGTTGCATTGTACTCTCCCTAGTGCTTAGAACAGTGCTCTGTTGGTGTCATCCTCAACTCCGCTCTCTCGTTCACCCCTCACATCCAATCCGTCACCAAAACCTGCCGGTCTCACCTCCGCAACATCGCCAAGAACTGCCCTTTCCTCTCCATCCAAACCGCTACCCTGCTCGTTCAAACTCCCATCCTATCCCGACTAGATTACTGCATCAGCCTCCTCTCTGATCTCCCATCCTCGTGTCTCTCCCCACTTCAATCCATACTTCACGCCGCTGCCCAGATTGTCTTTGTCCAGAAACACTCTGGACATGTTACTCCCCTCTTCAAAAATCTGCAGTGGCTACCAATCAACCTATGCATCAGGCAAAAACTCCTGACTCTCGGCTTCAATGCTGTCCATCCCCTCGCCCCCTCCTACCTCACCTTCCTTCTGTCCTTCTCCAGCGCAACCCACACCCTCCGCTCCTCTGCTGCCGCTAACCTCCTCGCCGTGCCTCATTCTCGCCTGTCCCACCGTCGACCCCCGGCCCACGTCCTCCTCCTGGCCTGGAATGCCCTCCCTCTGCCCATCCGCCTAGCTAGCTCTCTTCCTCCCTTCAAAGCCCTACTGAGAGCTCACCTCCTCCAGGTGGCCTTCCCAGACTGAGCCCCCTTCTTCCTTTCCCCCTCCCCATCCCCCTGCCCTACCTCCTTCTCCTCCCCACAGCACCTGTATATATGTTTGTACATATTTATTACTCTATTTTACTTGTACATATGTACTATTCTATTTATTTTACTTTGTTATATGTTTTGTTTTGTTGTCTGCCTCCCCCTTCTAGACTGTGAGCCCACTGTTGGGTAGGGACCGTCTCTATATGTTGCCAACTTGTATTTCCCAAGCGCTTAGTCCAGTGCTCTGCACACAGTAAGCGCTCAATAAATACGGTTGAATGAATGAATAGCAAGCGCTCATTAAATACCATTGAGTGACTGAGTTGAGAGCACAACAGAGTTGAGACCCACAACAAGCTTACATTTCAGAGGGGGAGACAGACATTAAGATCAATAATTTATATGGCATAATTTATAAGTGTGTAAATAGTTACTGAATACCTACCGTGTGTAGAGTACTGTCCCAACTGCTTGGGAGAACACAGTAAGAGTTGGAAGACGATCCCTGCCCTTAAGGATTTCGGAATCTAGCTGGGAGACAGACGTAATCTGTAGTAGGAAAAAGCAAATGGAAAAATGGAAAAGTGTTTGGATAGTAATTTATAAGTGGCTATGTACAGAAGTGGCAATGTGGCTTCAGATCAACCCACAACACTGCCAGTATCTTTGCATTTCCCCGGACACAGGAGAAGCGCAGAGGGCATCACAAGACTCCTGCAGCACGTTCACTGGTCACACACAAACGCACACGGCCGTCCTGTCCTAGATCTGACCAGCCTAAACAGCCTTCCTCGTGCTGTTTGCTCTTCTTCCTATCCCTAATTGCTGTCACCTGTATCCCACCAGGAGGAGTGCCTTCCCTCTTTCACTTTGCTAGACCCTATTCTTCTCCTTCGAGGCCTTTTGTAGGCATCTCCTAGTTAATCTTTGCCCCCTCCTCATCTCCTTGGCCGCCTCAGTGCTCCTTTCCATTTAGCTGCTTTTGTTACTGATTTATAAATCCCTGGAGGCTGTCCCCATGGACAACGAGCGTGTGAGCGAATGTGTGTATGTTCATTCAGTCGTGTTTATCGAGTGCGTTCCATGTGGAGCAGTGTGCTGAGCGCTTAGGATAATAAGATAATGATGGCACGTGTTAAGCGCTTACTATGTACGAAGCACTGTTCTAAGCGCTGGGGAGGTACAAGGTGATCAGGTTGTCCCACGGGGGGCTCATAGTCTTCACCCCCATTTGACAGATGAGGTAACTGAGACACAGAGAAGTTAAGTGAATGAATGAATGAATAGCAAGTGCTCATTAAATACCATTGAGTGACTGAGTTAACAGAGAAGTTGAGTGGCTTGCCCAAGGTCACAGAGCAGACAAGCGGCAGAGCCGGGATTCGAACCCCTGACCTTTGACTTCCAAGCCCGTGCTCTTTCCACTGAGCCACGCTGCTGGGAGTGTGCAGTGCAACAGTAAACGGGCACATTCCCTGCCCCCCGTGAGCTTATAATAATAATAATAATGATGGCATTTGTTAAGCGCTTACTATGTGCAAAGCACTGTTCTAAGCGCTGGGGAGGATACAAGGTAATCAGGTTGTCCCACGTGGGGTTCACAGTCTATAATCCCCATTTTCCAGATGAGGGAACTGAGGCCTAGAGAAGTTAAGGGACTCGCCCAAAGTCACACAGCTGGCAAGTGGCGGGGCCGGGCTTCAATTCTATTTGTTCTGACGTCTTGACACCTGTCCGCTTGTTTTGCTGTCTGTCTCCCCCTTCTAGACTGTGAGCCCACTGTTGGGTAGGGACCGTCTCTACATGTTACCGACTTGTACTTCCCAAGCGCTCAGTACAGTGCTCTGCACACAGTAAGGGCTCAATAAATACGATTGAATGAGTGAATGAAAGCTTACAGAGCTCATGGTCTCCCCAGGAAGGAGGGGGATGGACTGAAGGTGGACCTCATGATGACCTGATAGAAACACTCAAAAGAGCGCTTTTTTTACCTCCTTTCGCCCTCCAGGCCAGATTGTAATAATAATAATAATAACGATGGCATTTATTAAGCGCTTACTATGTGCAAAGCACTGTTCTAAGCGCTGTAATGCCTGGAAGACGCTTCCCCAGCCTGAGAGCTGAGAGTCCACCGGAGCCGGTTGACTCGGTCATCTCTTCCGGGACATAGAGCCCTTCCTTCCCCATGAGGGCAGGCCCAGGACAAGTCATGTCTTGGAGCTGAGGATTCAGGCATGCCCGAAGCCATTGGGAGACCACCCTCCCTTCCTGCAGAAGGGAGACGTGAGGACACAGATGGGCAGAGGTCTTACAAGGTGTGGATGGCAAGGGGGCGTGTATAAGGATGGCAGTGGGCCAGAAAGCCAGCCTCTCTTGCCTGCTGGACCTCTTCTCTTCCTCCTGCCTCTTGCCTGGTGCTCATTTATTCATTCATTCATTCATTCAGTTGTATTTATTGAGCGCTTACTGTGTGCAGAGCACTGTACTAAGCCCTTGGGAAGTCCAAGTTGGCAACATCTAGGGACGGTCCCTACCCAACAGCGGGCTCACAGTCTAGAAGGGGGAGACACAACAAAACAAAATAGAATAAATATGGACAAGTAGAATTAATAAATGCTATCATTATTATTCTCTGGGCCTCAGTTCCCTCACCTGTCAAATGGGGATGAAGAGCGTGAGCCCCCCCCACCGTGGGACAACCTGATCACCCTGCAACCTCCCCAGCGCGTAGAACGGTGCTTGGCACATAGTGAGCGATTAATTCATTCATTCAGTCGTATTTATTGAGCGCCGACTGTGTGCAGAGCACTGTACTAAGCGCTTGGGAAGTCCAAGTTGGCAACATGTGGAGACGGTCCCTACTCCCATCTGAGGGGGTGGTCTGTGACGTAAGGCTGACTCGTTGCTTTAGCCCACCTGGGATCGACTGCCTACCGAGTCCCTCCAGTTCCCCCGTGGTCGTTTTCTTAACTCTTTCGCCTGTTGATTGCGTTATTTGTCCACTTTCAATCGTATTTATTTGTCGTATTTTATTAAAAATCGTATTAAATCGTAATCGATTACGTATTAAAAATCGTATTTATTTTATTTGTCCACTTGTCTTCTCCATAATGATCCCCAGATCCCTAGTACAGTGGTCAATAAACGGGGTTGCCTTTCAGAGGGAAGGTGTGTAAGGAGAGAGTTTGAAATAGAATAAAAGAAGAACTGTCACAAATATGACGGGGGAAATAGGGAATAATATATCCCAGAAGGGTGTGCAAAGATCAATGGATGGTAGGGGGGATGTTAGTTATCTATGAATTTAGGTCTGCGGTGGTTAATTAGGTGTATTAGAAGTGTATATCTAATCCTGATGAGTAGTAGGAAAATGGTTTTAATTTATTTGAAAATAAATTAGATGAAAAACTCCTCAAAGACAGGATCCATGTCTTTGATTTCTTTTGAATGTCCTCAAACACCTACTTCTGTTCCCTGCACACACAGCAGACGGTACAGCTTAGTGGAAAGAGCACAAGGCTGGGTGTCCGAGGGCCTGAGTTCTAATCCCAGCTCCACCACTTGTGTAGCCTTGGGCAAGTCACTTAACTTCTCTGAGCCTCAGTTCCCTCCCCTGTGAAATGGGGATTGAGACTCAGCCCCATGTGGAACAGGGACTGTATCCAGTCTGATTAATTCGTATCCACCCTAAGTGCTTAGATCAGTGCTTGGCACGTAGTAAGCGTTTAGCAAATACTATCATGATTATGATGATGAATATCATGGGGGCAACCATCACACTGTTCAGGAAGTATTCTTTGGAGAAAGAATGCTAGGCTTCATAGGCCATCGATCTGACCACCATCTCTTTTTTTTTTTTCTAATAGGATGAAGCGCGGAAGGAGGGATAGTGAGGTCACCATCAATGCTTTAGAAAACGGAGAAAAATGCAAGAAAAAGAGGACTACAAATGAAAATTCTTCGGAGGCCATCCCGTCTTGTGACTGGGGTAATCTCCTTCAAGATATTATCCTTCAGGTATTTAAATACTTGCCCCTTCTGGATCGCGCTCATGCTTCCCAGGTCTGCCGAAATTGGAATCAAGTGTTTCATATGCCTGACCTGTGGAGGTGCTTTGAATTCGAACTGAATCAGCCGGCGACATCGTATTTGAAAGCCACGCACCCAGAGCTCATCAAGCAGATTATTAAAAAACATTCCAACCACCTCCAGTATGTCAGCTTCAAGGTAAATGTATGTTTTTCGTCTCTTTCCAAGTGGTGGTGATTTATGGTTGCTTGGTAGGCTCCCCTCAGGTTTTCATCAGCCATGGCGTTTGGCGGGTGCTTCCTAAATATCCTTTTCCCCATCCCCCAAAGGTGCCCACAAACCGGAGATACGGGAAAGGCAGAGACAGAGTCCTCGAGAGGATGAAACCCACTCGTGTCTGAGCTCGGGAACATATAGCTTTTGAGCAGTTGGGCATTTACCTCTCATGCCTGAAAGTCTTCCAGACAACTGAAGCTCAGGACTTGGGGTGGCCTAATCACTCAAACCCAATTCTTTTTGTTGTTAGAACAAAGAGATGAAAAGGGGTAGTTAGGTGGGTAGTTTAAATACCTTTTCCCAACCCTTCCAAACATTCTTTGCTTTGTATTTGCAAAGCAAATGCATATATATGTATATATATCTATATGTAGGCTATATATATACGTATATATGCAAATATATGCGTATGTATATCTATATGTAGGCTAATGCATTTCTTCTCCAATAGTCCTGCATAAATGGAAAATTGAACTGGAGAGAGACGCAAGGACATTCCGTTAAGAAAATGTTCCTTTTTGTAGGTGGACAGTAGCAAGGAGTCAGCAGAAGCGGCCTGCGATATTTTATCTCAACTTGTGAACTGCTCATTAAAAACGCTTGGACTTATCTCAACCGCTCGGCCCAGCTTTATGGATTTACCAAAGGTATTGTTCAGCTTTGACTTTTAGGTTTGTATGTCGAGACCTGTGATGAGCGCAGCCGTGTTTGGGTTGGGGAGCCAGATCTATAATTATGGAGGGTGTATTGACTCCTTAGGTTTAAATACATTCCAGATCTCTTTCCCTGGGAAGTCTTCTGTTTTGCTTTTATAGCTATCTTTTGAAGGGTAGTTGCTTTTCTGTTCACTGCATTCATTCATTCATTCAATCGTATTTATTGAGCGCTTACTGTGTGCAGAGCACTGTGCTAAGCGCTTGGGAAGTACAAGTTGGTAACATATAGAGATGGTCCCTACCCAATAGCGGGCTCACAGTCTAGAAGTGGGGGGGGGGGGGGTGAGTGAATGAGTGAGTGACTGAGTGAGCACGTGAATGAATGAGTGAATAAATGAGTGAGTGACTGAGTGCATGAATGAGCGAGAGAATAAATGAGTGAATGAGTGAGTGTGTGAATGAATGAGTGAATAAATGAGCGAGTGAATAACTGAGTGAGTGCGTGAATGAGTGAATAAATGAGCGAGTGAATAAGTGAGTGAATAAATGAGTGAATGGCTGAGTGTGAATTAGTGAATAAATGAGCGAGTGAATAAATGAGTGGGTGAATGAATGAGTGAATATATGAGCGAGTGAATGAGTGAGTGAATAAATGATGATGATGATGATGGCATTTATTAAGCGCTTACTATGTGCAGAGCACTGTTCTAAGCGCTGGGGAGGTTACAAGGTGATCAGGTTGTCCCACACGGGACTCAGGCTTAATCCCCATTTTACAGATGAGGTACTGAGGCACAGAGAAGTTAAGTGACTTGCCCAAAGTCACACAGCTGACAATTGGCGGAGCCGGGGTTTGAACCCATGACCTCTGACTCCAAAGCCCGGGCTCTTTCCACTGAGCCACGCTGAAGTAACAGTCACTTTTATTAGTTAATAACTAGTAAAGTAAAATATCTGCTAAGGTGGGAGCTGGCCATTTCCTGAAAACTAAAACCAGCTCGTCTCCCTGGAAAGTACTAGCTTAAAGTGGATGTTTATCAACTTGGATAAATAGTGCAGTAAGTTTGTATATCCCTGGGCATTTAGTTTTTACAACTGAAATTGTTCCTTGAGGCTTGACACTGAGCTGACGTCACTTTCACAAGGCGCAGTTTGATTTCGGTATGAGGTGGTTTAGGTTTTTCACTTTTTGCATGTAAATAATTTTCCTCTTCCAGTCTTAAAGGGTAAATTGGCTGGATTCAGAAACCTCAAACTTATTACCCTGGAAAGAGAATTGCCAATTAAATGTGAAAATGTGTGACAGAAAACTGACAGCTGCATTGAGGGTTTCAAAAAAAAAAAGGGGGGGGGGTAGGTGTTAAGGAGGATGTATTTGGTCACTGAAGTAGCTAAACATTCATAGTTCAAGTTCATTTTACCTTGGATTTGTAGAACTGTTTTTATTTTTCCCATAGTGATTTCACACTGGTGATCCGCGTGGCTCAATGGAAAGAGCCCGGGCTTGGGAGTCAGAGGTCATGGGTTCAAATCCCGGCTCCACCACTTGTCATCTGTGTGACCTTGGACAAGTCACTTAACTTCTCTGCGCCTCAGTGACCTCATCTGTAAAATGGGGATTAAGACTGTGAGCCCCACGTGGGACAGCCTGATCACCTTGTATCCTCCCCAGGGCTTAGAACAGTGCTTTGCACATAGTAAGCGCTTAACAAATGCCACTTATTATTATTATTATTTATTATTATCATCTCATTTTATCTTCACAGTATGCCAGAATGGTAGGAAGAGGCAGGTATTACTATCCCCATTTTGCTTACTAGAAAACTGAGGCTGAGGGATTAAGGGATTTGCCTAAAAGGCCCTTCCAAGTCAGTGTCAGAGGCAGGGCTAGAATCCAGTCAATCAATCAGTGGCATTTTTTGAGCAATTACTCTGTGCACAACACTGTACTAAGCGCTTGGGAGAGTATAATACAACAGAACTATTTTCAGCCCCATGCTCTGTACACTATACACTACTCTGTTAATGTGGATTGGTTTGTGTTTTGTTTTTTTCTTTGGAGGAAATTCTATCAGTTAGTAGAAGTAGTAGTATTAAACGCTTACTCTGTGCAGAGCACTGCAGTAATTGCGGGGAAAGAGTATAAGCAGCGTGGCTCAGTGGAAAGAGCCCGGGCTTTGGAGTCAGAGGTCGTGGGTTCAAATCCCAGCTCCTCCACTTGTCAGCTGTGAGACTTTGGGCAAGTCACTTGACTTCTCTGGGCCTCAGTTCCCTCATCTGTAAAATGAGGATTAAGACTGTGAGCCCCCCGTGGGACAACCTGATCATCAATCGTATTTATTGAGCGCTTACTGTGTGCAGAGCACTGTACTAAGCACTTGGGAAGTACAAATTGGCAACATATAGAGACAGTCCCTGCCCAACAGTCGGCTCACAGACTAAAAGGGGGAGACAGAGAACAAAACCAAACATACTAACAAAATAAAATAAACTAACAAAATAAACTAAATAAAATAAACCTGATCACCTTGAAACCTCCCCAGCGCTTAGAACAGTGCTTTGCACATAGCGCTTAATAAATGTCAGCATTATTATTATTAGACATAGACCCTGTCCTTTGAGGGACTCACAGTCTATGACTAAATGGGGGTACTGGAGACAGAATGTAAGGGGGCAACTGGAGATAGACACATTGGGAGCAATGAAACACGGAAACATGAAAGCAGCGTAACGGACAAGGGCAGATACACAGTACACAAAATAAAGACAATCAATCAATCTATCAATCGTATTTATTGAGCGCTTACTGTGTGCAGAGCACACAGTACAAGCACTTGGGAAGTACAAGTTGGCAACATATAGAGACGGTCCCTACCCAACAGTGGGCTCACAGTCTAGAAGGGGGAGACAGAGAACAAAACCAAACATATTAACACAATAAAATAAATAGAATAGATATGTACAAGTAAAATAAATAAAGAAATAGAGTAATAAATACGTACATATATATATATATATAATTTGTACTTCCCAAGCACTTAGTACAGTGCTCTGCACACAGTAAGCGCTCAATAAATACGATTGATGATGATGATGATATATATACGTATATATATATACAGGTGCTGTGGGGAAGGGAAGGAGGTAAGGCAGGAGGGATGGAGAGGGGAAGGGGGAGAGAGAGACAAAAGTCAGCAGGGAGCTGTGGCTAGAGGAGCAGAATTTCTCCTTGTGATTCAGAGTCCACAGTAACTAGATTTCTCGAGGTTATATATGAGGCCTCATGCCGCAGGTGTTCTCATTGCTGCCAGGGTGGAAGGAAGCAGGATGGAAAGAGGTCACCTCGTGGTGCCAAGAGCCCTGACGTAACTACACACTTCCGTATGACCTCACGGGACGAAGGGTGCGATATCATTGTATTTGGAGGTAGCATCCTAGCTTGATTTCCACAAGAACTCCCCTAGACCTACCAATGAATTCTAGGGATTTGTTGCTGAATTGCACTTCCCAAGCACTCAGGACAGTGCTCCGCACACAGTAAATGCTCAATAAATACGACAGAATGAACGCATGGGGTTAAAAGAGATTGGAACAGATCATCTGAATAGAGGAAAACGTCAATCAGAACCTGCTGTTTCCAGTCATTCGGAGGGAATAGGAGCCAAGAGGCAAAGAAAGGAATACTTTAAAAGATGCCTTGCAGTTATTTAAAAATGAAATTATTTAGGAAATAGTAAATGATGTTAAGAGCTTACTATGTGGCAAGCACCGAACTAAGCGTTGAGAAAGATACATGGTAATCAGGGTGGACACATTCCGTGTCCCACATGGGGCTCACAGCATTAATCCTCATTTTACAGAGGAGGTAACAGTCGCAGAGAAGTTAAGTGACTTTCCCAAGGTCACACAGCCGACAGGTGACGGTCCTTGCTCTGTCAATTAGACCATGGAAAGGTGATTCAGCCGAAAGAAGGAAAGCATTAGATTAGTTTCTGCCGCCAGCTTGTACTTCCCAAGCGCTTAGTACAGTGCTCTGCACGCAGTAAGCGCTCAATAAATACGATTGATTGATTAGTTTCGCATCCTGAGGTGGAATTTGAAGGAGGGAAAGGAAATGCAGTAACTTTATAGTAAGCGCTCAATAAATACGATTGATTAGTTTCGCATGCTGAGGTGGAATTTGAAGGAGGGAAAGGAAATGCAGTAACTTTATAGTAAGCGCTCAATAAATACGATTGATTGATTGGTTTCGCATCCTGAGGTGGAATTTGAAGGAGGGAAAGGAAATGCAGTAACTTTATTAGTTAAGTGGTATAAGTTGCACCCTCAGGTAAGGCGAATTGGGTAAACACATGGAAGTAGTGCTTAGTACAGTGCTCTGCACACAGTAAGCGCTCAATAAATACAATTGAATGAATGAATGAAAGTAGTGGCTAAGAGAAAAAAGAAGAGTGGGGGTAGCAAGAGGGGTATAATTGGCTATAAGGAGTTTTTTAATTTGAGATTTCAGGAGTTACAAAAGAACAGATAAGCGCATACATATACCTTGTTTCCCTGATGGTATTTTTATAAGTGAGGAAGGATTTTGCATGTAAGAATTCACTTTCCTTTTGTTAGCTCTTCAGTAAATATTTTTAAACTGATGGATGTTTGCCAGAATTGTAAATGCTGTCTGTTTCCAAATTGATTGGCTGAAATTATTAACTTAAGCTACCCCAGTTTTAGTTGGCAAGTCGGTTCCCTTTTCACAAATGTATTTTTGGGTCTTTGCATTGTAGAACGTTAGGCAGACATTCACTCTAGCGTTTTGAGGATCTCTTTTCTAAAAGCAGTCAAAAATGTTGCAGTAAGACGCGTGCGTATGTAATGTAAGGAAACACAAGAGCATTTCTCTATGAAAGTGTTCCCAACCTTTTTTCTTTCCACAGTCTCACTTTATCTCTGCCCTGACAGTTGTGTTTGTCAACTCCAAATCCCTCTCCTCGCTTAAGATCGACGACACACCGGTAGACGATCCATCCCTCAAGGTACTGGTGGCCAACAACAGCGATACCCTCAGGCTATTAAAAATGAGCAGCTGTCCTCATGTCTCACCTGCAGGTATGTTGTTAACGGGCATTTGGGAAAATTCGTAATGAAACACAGGCCGCGTCAATCAATCAGTCGTATTTATTGAGCGCTTACTATGTGCAGAGCAATCAAATGGATGGTGTTTAGCGCTTAACTGTGTGCCGTGGTCCATGAATAAGAGTAGCCTCCAGGACTCCTTACTATTTCCCAAGTTCTGCCGAGGAATGACCGGAATAGGAAATTGGTCCATGAATAACAGTAGCCTCCAGGACTCCTTACTATTTCCCAAGTTCTGCCGAGGAATGACCGGAATGGGAGATGTTAAATAGGGAAATTATTTCTAAATGATGGAGGTAAGACTAACCTGCCTTTGTGACGGCGATTGAATTCTGCTGGAGCTAAGTGGCGGAGTTTCCACGTATATTTTTTTGCCTAAAATAATAATAATAATAATAATGGCACTTAAGCGCTTGCTATGTGCAAAGCACTGTTCTAAGCGCTGGGGAGGTTCCAAGGTGATCAGGTTGTCCCACGGTGGGGGGCTCACAGTCTTCATCCCCGTTTTACAGGTGAGGGAACTGAGGCCCAGAAAAGTGAAGTGATAATAACAATGATAATAATGGCCCCCCCGTTTTACAGATGAGGGAACTGAGGCCCGGAAGAGTGAAGTAATAATAATAATAATGGCATTTGTTAAGCACTTACTATGTGCAGATCACTGTTCTAAGCGTCACTGAATAAAATAGAAACTTCACTTTGCAATCAAACTGCAGCTTTTCGAGCGGATAGAAGAGTTCCGTCAAAGAGATGGCAAAGTTACCAAAGCCCAGAAGTTTCTAGTTACCAACAAACATCCCACTTAAACTTTTTTTTTCCAATTCATTCATTCATTCAATCGTATTTATTGAGCGCTTACTGTGTGCAGAGCACTGTACCAAGCTCTTGGGAAGTACAAGTCGGCGACATGTAGAGACGGTCCCTACCCAACAGCGGGCTCACAGTCTAGAAGGGGGGGACAGACAACAAAACAAAACATATTAACAAGATAAATAGAATAGTAAATTCATTCATTCATTCAATCGTATTTATTGAGCACTTACTGTGTGCAGAGCACTGGACTAAGCGCTTGGGAAGGACAAGTCGGCGACATAGAGAGACGGTCCCTCTGTATTGTGTGTGTTTGTGTGTCACCCTCGGGCAAAACTGTGGCCACTTTATATTGGAACATAGAAGTCAAATTAATCTAATTATAACAAAATGTCTTGCCAGAAAAGGTATTTTAATCTTCCCGCTTCCAATGACCATCTTGTGGAAAAATTCACAGCCTTGTTTATTCTTTTGAAACCAAATTGTAAAACGTTAGCTATTTTCCCAGTTTATGTTGGCAGTGGGCCAGAGGTTCAAATTTCCTTTCATCTGGGGAAGAGGAGTGCTTTACTGTGGTTTTCACCTAAAACTTTTGTAGTTTCTAGTTGACACCGTATATACAAATCAGGTTTGTTCCTGTTCCAAAGAAGCAAAAAAAGTAAATAGTAAATCATTTCATCCCCATACTAGACAGGACACTAATCCCAATCAATCTTCGTATTATAAGCATAACAATTCTTTGGATCCCTACAGTGTGTAATCTTAAAATTTGTGTTAACAGGAAGGAAAAAAATAGTTCAAGGGTTATGTTGATAAATCCGAGGGTAAGTCATCATCATCATCATCATCAATCGTATTTAGCGCTTACTATGTGCAGAGCACTGTACTAAGCGCTTGGGAAGTACAAATTGGCAACACACAGAGACAGTCCTCATACCACATGCACACCATTTCTTCTGACACTGCATCACGTTCTATTCAGACTGATGTGTTCTTTGGAAAAAAGTTCCCAAAATGCTCAACAGCATTATATCTAAAGTCGTTATAATAATAATAATAATAATAATAATAATAATAATAATAATAATAATAATAATAAATAATAATGGCATTAAGCGCTTACTATGTGCAAAGCCCTGTTCTAAGCGCTGGGGAGGTTACAAGGTGATCAGGTTGTCCCATGGGGGGCTCACAGTCTTCATCCCCTTTTTACAGATGAGGGAACTGAGGCCCAGAGAAGTGAAGTGGCTTGCCCAAAGTCACACAGCTGACAATTGGCAGAGCCGGGAATTGAACCCCTGACCTCTGACTCCAAAGCCCGGGCTCTTTCCACTGCGCCACGCTGCTTCTCTGTGTGTATATATCTATAATTCTATTTATTTTGATGCCATTGATGCCTGTCTGCTTGTTTTGTTTCGTTATCTGTCTCCCCCTTCTAGACTGTGAGCCCACTGTTGGGCTATATGTTGCCAATTTGTACTTCCCAAGCGCTTAGTACAGTGCTCTGCACACAGTAAGCGCTCAATAAATACGATTGATGATGATGATGACGACTGTGAGCCCGTTGTTGGGTGGGGATTGTCTCCAACTGTTGCCGAATTGTACTTTCCAAGGGCTTAGTACAGTGCTCTGCACACAGTAAACGCTCACGAATGAATGCAAAGAAGCGACCGTAATGCAGATTTTCTTCCAAAGGCCCTCTATGTCTACAACTCGGAAAGATGGATTCTACTTCTCCAAGCTGTGTATTTAACTCTGGTTTATAGCTGATTGTTTTTTCTTCTTCTTCTTACGAGGTATCCTGTGCGTGGCCGACCAGTGCCACGGCTTACGCGAACTGGCCCTGAACTACCACCTGCTGAGCGACGAGCTGCTCCTCGCCCTGTCCTCGGAGAAGCACGTCCGGCTAGAACACTTGCGCATCGACGTGGTGAGTGAAAACCCGGGCCAGACCCACTTCCACTGGATTCAGAAGAGCAGCTGGGACGCTTTCGTGAAGCACTCGCCCAAGGTGAACCTGGTCATGTACTTCTTTCTGTACGAGGAGGAGTTCGACCCTTTCTTCCGCTACGAGGTCCCCGCCACCCACCTGTACTTCGGGAGGTCGGTGAGCAAAGACGTGCTGGGCCGCGTGGGGCTGACGTGCCCCCGGCTGGTCGAGCTGGTCGTCTGTGCCAACGGCCTGCGCCCGCTGGACGAGGAGCTGATCCGCATCGCCGAGCGCTGCGAGAACCTGTCGGCCGTCGGCCTGGGGGAATGCGAGGTCTCCTGCAGCGCCTTCGTGGAGTTCGTGAAGATGTGCGGCGGCCGCCTGTCCCAGCTGTCCATCATGGAGGAAGTCCTCATCCCCGACCAGAAGTACAGCCTGGAGCAGATACACTGGGAAGTGTCGAAGCATCTTGGAAGGGTCTGGTTCCCGGACGTGATGCCCACTTGGTAAAGGCGTTCGAACCGGGGGGCGGGCCCCTGTGGAGTCGCACCTTAAATCGGAGCACACCGAACGGCGGAGCAGGCCGACTCGGCGGCGTTTTCGGGAGAATCCCGCTCCCCTTAAGGCTTCGAAAAAGCGATATTCCCGGCTGGCGCGTTGACACCAAGCACCGACGCGGAAGATCACCGGGGTGAATTGGGTCGGAAGACCGGTGTGCGTTCTCTTTTTGTCCGTTATTCAATCAGTTGCTGTAGAGACTAGGTAAACCTGCTGGAAAAGTCACGCATCGCGGGGTAGGTAGAGAAATGGCCGTAATAATAATAATAATAATAATGATGGTGATGATGGCATTTGTTAAGCGCTTACTATGTGCAAAGCACCGGGGAGATCACGAGGCGAGCAGGTTGTCCCACGGGGGGCTCCCAGTCTTCATCCCCATTTGACAGATGAGGGAACTGAGGCCTAGTGAAGTGACTTGCCCAAAGTCACCCAGCTGACAGCTGGCGGAGCCGGGATTTGAACCCGTGACCTCCGACTCCAAAGCCCGGGCCCTGTACAGCGTGAACAGCTAAAACCGAGGGGGGGAAAAATGCATTTTCGACAGATTCAGCAAACCAGTGTTAATAGGAGAATCAGTAATAACCGGTTTAAAAAAAGATGTTTTGTTGTCTATGCAGATTTTTTTTTGTAAATGGGAAATTAAGAATGTAGGGTCTTCATAGATGCGCCTGTTTTAAGGTGCTTATTGCAGCTCAGGAGGGTGAGCCTTCTCAGACGTAGATCACTTATGTTGCTTTTGAAGCGGACTGCCTGGATTTTCGTAACTATAACACTACCTAGTTCTGCATTTATTCAGATGAGACGCTGTGCGTGTTTCTTGGAGGAGAAAAGCTTGGTCGAAAATGAACAGAAAAATGTCAAATTTAACAAAAATGACTTGTTTAAAGAGCTAAATCATTGGAGAGCAAGGAAATATCAAGGGGGAAGGCAAATGGCTTTTGTAATCTGCTACACCATGTACATACATCCTATAACACATATTGTAAATTGTACTTGAGGCATTTTTCAATACTGTAAAGAATAAGCTTTTCCTTTCCTTTGCCAAATCCCCGTTGAAGATTCTTTTAAGGTAATTGAAATTCTTAGGAGTAAAAACCTATGTGCTGAAAAAACTAAATCAGAATTAGAGGTAAAACTTTTAAGTTGTTGGAAAGATTGCCTCAAGTGCATTTACTGCTATCTTTGGATCGGAAATACGCAGCCAGGTCATTTCAGCTGGAAATGAAAAGATAGGGGTTTTCGTTCCCAGGTGTAGAACTCTGACCAGCTTTAGGGTAAGCAGAAATAAAAGACGTATTTAAAACCGTAATATTTTTGAGCAGATCGTTGCCCGACTGGACAATTTTAATCGGAAAATATTCCTGTGGAAGTTTGCTTAGCAACCGCATTTTGGACAGTAGATCCTTTTGTATTAGAACGTGTTGCATTATAGGTTACCTTCATCTGTAAAAAGGTAATTATGCACTAATAAAGTCTGTGTTAAACCTGGGTGTTTTTAAAAAAAAGCAATTCTTAGCCCTGGCATAAACTTTGGTTTTGAGCACTGGCGTTTGAACCTGTGTCCCTCTGTCAGGAAATCGGTAAGTTACTCTCACCACTTTAGGAAAATGGTGGGCTGCTGAGTACAGGACAAGTTAGAAATGACTTTGAAAATGGACTGAGTGATTTTCAGTTCATTCAATCGTATTTATTGAGCGCTTACTATGTGCGGAGCACTGTACTGGGCGCTTTAACGTTTCATCCATTTTCAAGCATCTCTTTTAAGCCCAGAAGATGAAGATGATTTCCGTACTGTTAAACCGGGTACTTCCGATATGCAGAAGCTCTCTAGCAAATCCTGGGAAAGAGTTGGGGGGAACTGGACAGGCAGAAGTAAAGGAAGAAAGGCAAGAAAAAAGAAAATGATCTAAAATCCATTTAAAATGTTACTCCACTGCTGCACCGAGAGGATTCGGTGCCTCACCATCCTATGGTTTTGGGGGGCAGATTCAATTAAAAACAAAATAGCCCTAGCTTCAGATTTTTTTTCCACAGCATTCATTCTCAGCTTGAATTCTCCCCCGGATAAACCTTAAATGTTGGTGGGTGGTGTAATTGATTCCTTTGAAGACACAGACTTTGAGCACTCTGGACCGCCCCTTCTTCGGGAAACACCCTGCCTTTTTTTTTTTAATGGTACTTGTTAAATGCTGACGATACGCCAAGCGTCGTAATAATAATAATAATAATAATAATAATAATAATAATAATAATAATCACAGTGTTTGTTAAGCGCTTACTGTGTGCCGAGCACATAGATAAAAGGTCATCAGGTTGGACATAGTTTCTGCTTCATATGAGGCTCAAAGTCCGAGGGAGAGGGAAGCTGAGGCCCAGAAGAAGGGAAGTGACTCGTCCAAGGTCACACCGCTGACAAGTGGCAGAGGTGAGATGAGAATCTGGCCGTGTGAATCCCAGGCCCGCGCTCTTCCCACTAGGCCACAATACCGCGAGAAGCAGCGCGGCTCGGTGGCAAGAGCCCGGGCTTTGGAGTCCGAGGTCTTGGGTTCAAATCCCGGCTCCTCCCGCCGTCAGCCGTGTGACTTTGGGCAAGTCACTTCACTTCTCTGGGCCTCAGTTCCCTCATCAGCAAAATGGGGATTAAAACGGGGGTTGTCCCCCGTGACACAACCTGATCACCTTGTAAGCTCCCCAGCTTTGCTTTGCACATAGTAAGCGCTTAACAAATACCATCATTATTATTATTATTACTTCTCTGACACCGTCAGGGTTCTCCTATCTCTGTCTGCTCCTTCTCCGTCTCCTTCGCTCGCTCTTCTGCCTCCCATCCCCGAACCGTGGGGACTCAGTGTTCAGTTCCGGCCCTCTGTTTCTCCACTTGCACCCACTGCCTTGGAAAACTCATTCACTCCCACTGCTCTATTGGCGGGAATAACTCCCAAATCTACCTCTTCGGCTCCAACCTCTCTCCTGCGCAGCCTTGCGTTTCACCCCGTCTTCAGGGTTATCTCTTCTCAAATGATCCCGTTGACACCTCAGATTTAACACGTGCAAAACAGAGCTCCTTCTCTTCCCATCCAAGCCCTGCCCTCCCTCCAACTTTCCCATCATTGTGGACAACACCACTATCCTCTCCATTTCACAAGTCTGCCACCTTGGCATGACCCTCCCTTCACCTCTCTCTTTCAGCCCGTGTCCTGCCCCTTCGATCTTCACGTCTCCGGAGTCCAATCCATCTCCAACCATCTGCCACCTCACTGTCCCAAGTAGTTGTTTTATCCCATCTCGACTGGTACCTCCTTCCTCACCTCCCTGCCTCAGCTTTTCCCCCTCTCCAATCCATACTTTGATCAATCGTATTTATTGAGCGCTTACTATGTGCAGAGCACTGTACTAAGCGCTTGGGAAGTGCAAATTGGCAACATATAGAGACAGTCCCTCAACAGTGGGCTCACAGTCTAAAAGGGGGAGACGGAGAACAAAATCAAACATACTAACAAATTAAAATAAAATAAATAGATACTTTGCTGTCTGAATCTAAATATCCTTCCTCTTTTCCTCTTTTTTTTTTTGTTTTTTTAATGGCTCTCTCACCCATTAGGTTGTAAGGTCCCTGATTATTTAGCTACTCTTACAATCTCCCAAGTTCGCCTAATTGACGTACACACAGTTCAGCAAATATAATGGATGGCTACAAAGGATTTGACTGTGGGATCAGTGCTCTAGAATCAAAGCTTTGTTTGGAAGTTTACATTTTGAACACATATAATGCTTGAAACATTTTGGTTTTGGTTTATAAGCAAGATGCACAGCGCTTAAACTGCCTTGTAAATACCTTAAACCCCGGATTCGACGCTTTTTGTCATTTTGGAATAAAAAGTTACTCTTTCTGGTTTGGTTACCTTAATTTTAGCTTTCGATTGTCCCCAAAATGGGGAGCTGTTCAGTCTTTTAGCTTCTGGTGTGGCTCGAAGTATTTAAACTAGTTGTTGAGCGTTTACTACTTGTGCAAGCGCTGCTCGAAACCTGGAGCAAATACTAGGTTATCAGGTTGGACCCAGTCCCCATCCCGAGTGGGGCTCACGGTCCGGGTGAGAGGAGTGTGATTGAATCCCCATTTTACAGAGGAGGACACTGAGGCACGGAGAAGTTAAGCGATTTCTCGAAGTCGCACACGTGACAAGTTGTAGAGCTGGTCCTCCGACTCCCAAGCCCGTGCTCTTTCTACTGGGCCACACTGCTTCTCGGAGTTTAGTATCGAACCTAATATTTATTTTTGAGGTACCAGATACTAATGGTTGACTGCTTTTTCCAAAATGATGTTATTTGCAAGCAGTGACTGTTACCCCTTGTGATAAGGCTTGCAAATATGTACCATTTTCAGCTGTGACTGTTGAAAATGAATCCTTTTTATTCTGTTTAAAGCAAGAGAAGCAGTGTTGCCTGATGGCAAGAGCTGGAGTCAGGTGACCTGGGGGTTCTAATTCTAGTTTCATTGCCACGTGACCTTGGACAAGTCACTTACCTCCTCTCAGCCTCAGTTTCCTTATCTGTACAATGGGGATTAAGTTCCTGTTCTCCCTTACGTGTGTGTAGAACTGTGAGCCCCGTAAGGAACCCTGACTGTGTCTGACCCGATTATCTTGCGTCTTCCACAGCCCATAATCCAATGCTTGGCATTCTTAATAATAACAATAATAATAATAATAATAATGGCATTTATTAAGCACTTACTATATGCAAAGCACTGTTCTAAGCGCTGGGGAGCTTACAAGGTGATGAGGTTGTCCCATGGGGGGCTCACAGTTTTAATCCCCATTTTACTGATGAGGTAACTGAGGCACAGAGAAGTGAAGTGACTTGCCCAAAGTCACCCAGCGGACATGTGGTGGAGCTGGGATTTGAACCCATGACCTCTGACTCCAAAGCCCGGGCTCTTTCCACTGAGCCACGCTGCTTCTTTATCATGGTAATAATAATGATAATAGTATTTGTTAAGCACTTACTACGTGCCAGGCACTGTTCTAAGAGCTGGGATGGAGACAAGCAAACCGGGTTGGACATAGTCCCTGTCCCACGTGGGGCTCACAGTCTCAGTCCCCATTTTACAGACGAGCTAACTGAGGCATGGAGAAGGGAAGGGACTGGTGTGGGCAGGGATGGCTGAACTGTAATTGTAACTCTGTATTGCTGAATTGTACTTTCCAAGCGCTTAGTGCGGTGCTCTGCGTATAGCAAGCGCTCAATAAATACGATTAAATAATACTGATGGCATTTCAGTGCAATAAATATGGTTAATTGACTTACTGATAATAATAATAATAAAGATGGCATTTATCAAGTGGTTACTATGCGCAAAGCCCCTCCTCTTTCCACTGAGCCAGGCTGCTTCTCTAATAGAATAAATGAACTTCCCTCCCTCCTCCTTCCCTTCCCTCCTCTCCCCCTCGTCCCCCTCTCCATCCCCCCATCTTACCTCCTTCCCTTCCCCACAGCACCTGTATGTATGAATATATGTTTGTACGTATTTATTACTCTATTTGTTTATTTATTTTACTTGTACATATCTATTCTATTTATTTTATTTTGTTAGTACGTTTGGTTTTGTTCTCGGTCTCCCCCTTTTAGACTGTGAGCCCACTGTTGGGCAGGGACCGTCTCTATATGTTGCCAATTTGTACTTCCCAAGCGCTCAGTACAGTGCTGTGCACACAGTAAGCGCTCAATAAATACGATTGATTGATGAGAGCTCACCTCCTCCAGGAGGCCTTCCCAGACTGAGCCCCTTCCTTCCTCTCCCGCTCGTCCCCCTCTCCATCCCCCCCATCTTACCTCCTTCCCTTCCCCACAGCACCTGTATATATGTATATATGTTTGTACATATTTATTACTCTATTTATTTATCTTGTACATATCTATTCTATTTATTTTATTTTGTTAGTATGTTTGGTTTTTTTCTCTGTCTCCCCCTTTTAGACTGTGAGCCCGTTGTTGGGTTGGGACCGTCTCTATATGTTGCCAATTTGTACTTCCCAAGTGCTTAGTCCAGTGCTCTGCACACAGTAAGCGCTCAATAAATACGATTGATTGATTGATTGATTGATGTTGCCAACTTGTACTTCCCAAGTGCTTAGTACAGTGCTCTGCACATAGTAAGCGCTCAATAAATACGATTGATTGATGATGAACTTGTCACACAGTAGACAAGGGGCGGAGCAGTTGTTATTTCTTCACATCTTCTGCCAACAGAGCCGCGTTGCTTTTCGCATTGTTTCGGGGCTGCCAAGGGCTGTCCCAAGCGCTTAGTACAGTGCTCTGCACACAGTAAGCGCTCAATAAATACGATTGATTGATTGATTGATTCTGTCTCACGCCAGTCAGCCGTGCTGGTGGGCATCGGTGAATCTGCTTTAGAAGCTCTGTGTGTCTTCTATAATAGTAACAGTGGTACTGTTTTTTAGACCGTGAGCCCACTGTTGGGTAGGGACCGTCTCTATACGTTGCCAATTTGTACTTCCCAAGCGCTTAGTACAGTGCTCTGCACACAGTAAGCGCTCAATAAATACGATTGATTGATCATATCACTACTGTTACATGTCATTGTAAGTACCTAGTCTTTTAGACTGTGAGCCCACTGTTGGGTAGGGACCGTCTCTATATGTTGCCAACTTGTACTTCCCAAGCGCTTAGTACAGTGCTCTGCACACAGTAAGCGCTCAATAAATACGATTGATTGATTGACTGATTGATTGATTACCTAAATTTGCAGTTGGCACTGAAGTCCTGGTGTGATTTATCGAGGGAATTGAACCCGGAGAGAAGATAAACTAATCAGGGAAGGCCTCCTGGAGGAAACGTGATTTCAAAAGGGCTTTGAAGATGGAGTTTGGTGGATCTGAAGAGGAAGAAGTTCCAAGCAAGAGGAAGGGCGTGATCATGAGGTATAATAATAATGATAATGGCATTTATTAAGCGCTTACTATGTGCAGAGCACTGTTCTAAGCGCTGGGGAATTTACAAGGTGATCAGGTTGTCCCACGTGGGGCTCACAGTCTACATCCCCGTTTTACAGATGAGGGAACTGAGGCCCAGAGAAGTGAAGTGACTTGCCCAAAGTCACACAGTTGACAAGTGGTGGAGCCGGGATTTGAACCCATGACCTCTGACTCCAAAGCCCGGGCTTTTTCCACTGAGCCACGCTGCTTCTCTGCGTGAGAAGCCAAAGATAAAGTAGCATGGCCTAGTGGATAGAGAACGGGCCTGGGACTCTATCTTTGGCGTCAGGTATGAAGCAGGACAGATGACTGTGAGGTAAACTGAGTAAGAGCAAACAGGGATATAGAGGAAGTGAATGGTTTAGACGTTGAGCCCCACGTAGGACAGGGATTGTGTCTGATCCACTTGCGTCTACCTCAGCACTTGATCCGAGTCCTAGTATAGAGTAAGCACTTATTCTGACGGTTTTGACACCTGCCTACGTGATGGTGGTGGTATTTGTTAAGCGCTTACTGTGTGCCAAGCACTGTTCTAAGCGCCGGGGGGGATACAAGGTAATCAGGCTGTCCCACGTGGGGCTCACAGTCTTAATCCCCATTTTACAGATGAGGGAACTGAGGCCCAGGGAAGTTGGGTGACTTGGCCAGAGTCACCCAGCGGACGAGTGGCGGAGCCGGGATTGGAACCCGTGACCTCTGGCTCCCAAGCCTGGGCTCTTTCCACTGAGCCACTCTGTTTTGTTTCGTTGTCTGGCTCCCCCTCCTAGACTGTGAGCCCGTTGTTCATTCATTCAATCGTATTTATTGAGCGCTTACTGTGTGCAGAGCACCGTACTAAGCGCTTGGGACGTACAAGTTGGCAACGTATAGAGACGGTCCCTACCCAACAGTGGGCTCACAGTCTACCCGTTGTTGGGTAGGGACCGTCTCTGTTGCCGACTTGTACTTCCCAAGCGCTTAGTACGGTGCTCTGCACACAGTAAGCGCTCAATAAATATGACTGAATGGATGAATGAATGGCAGGAAATAGAAAAGGGTTTAGACTGTGAGCCCACTATTGGGTAGGGACCGTCTCTATATGTTGCCAACTTGTACTTCCCAAGCGCTTAGTACAGTGCTCTGCACACAGTAAGCGCTCAATAAATATGAATGAATGAATGAATGAATGGCAGGAAATAGAAAAGGGTTTAGACTGTGAGCCCACTATTGGGTAGGGACTGTCTCTATATGTTGCCAACTTGTGCTTCCCAAGCGCTTAGTACAGTGCTCTGCACACAGTAAGCGCTCAATAAATATGACAATGAATGAATGAATGGCAGGAAATAGAAAAGGGTTTAGACTGTGAGCCCACTATTGGGTAGGGACTGTCTCTATATGTTGCCAACTTGTACTTCCCAAGCGCTTAGTACAGTGCTCTGCACACAGTAAGCGCTCAATAAATATGACTGAATGAATGAATGAATGGCAGGAAATAGAAAAGGGTTTAGACTGTGAGCCCACTATTGGGTAGGGACTGTCTCTATATGTTGCCAACTTGTGCTTCCCAAGCGCTTAGTACAGTGCTCTGCACACAGTAAGCGCTCAATAAATATGACAATGAATGAATGAATGGCAGGAAATAGAAAAGGGTTTAGACTGTGAGCCCACTATTGGGTAGGGACTGTCTCTATATGTTGCCAACTTGTCCTTCCCAAGCGCTTAGTACAGTGCTCTGCACACAGTAAGCGCTCAATAAATATGAATGAATGAATGAATGAATGGCAGGAAATAGAAAAGGGTTTAGACTGTGAGCCCACTATTGGGTAGGGACTGTCTCTATATGTTGCCAACTTGTGCTTCCCAAGCGCTTAGTACAGTGCTCTGCACACAGTAAGCGCTCAATAAATATGACTGAATGAGTGAATGAATGAATGGCAGGAAATAGAAAAGGGTTTAGACTGTGAGCCCACTATTGGGTAGGGACTGTCTCTATATGTTGCCAACTTGTGCTTCCCAAGCGCTTAGTACAGTGCTCTGCACACAGTAAGCGCTCAATAAATATGACTGAATGAATGAATGAATGAATGGCAGGAAATAGAAAAGGGTTTAGACTGTGAGCCCACTATTGGGTAGGGACTGTCTCTATATGTTGCCAACTTGTACTTCCCAAGCGCTTAGTACAGTGCTCTGCACACAATAAGTGCTCAATAAATACGATTGATTGATTGATTGATTGGTAGGCGGTCTCTTCCCAATTTGCAGTAGACATAACCTAAGAGCGTTAATTGAACCAGTGGGGAGTCCCTAAGAGAGGACGCCAGTCAACTGACAACTTGACAACTGTCCACATGTTTTGTTCTCTGTCTCCCCCTTTTAGACTGTGAGCCCACTGTTGGGTAGGGACCGTCTCTATATGTTGCCAACTTGTACTTCCCAAGCGCTTAGTACAGTGCTCTGCACACAGTAAGCGCTCAATAAATACGATTGATTGATTGATTGATTGTGTGCTCACTGTTTGCAGAGCACTGTAATAAGCCCTTGGGAGAGTACAACGGAGTTAAAAGACACGGTCTCTGCCCACAAGGAGCTTACAGTATAGCCAGGGAGACAGGCACCGAAATAACTTTTATTTTTTAATGGTATTTAAGCCGAAGCACCAAAGCCGAGTCACCTGTGCCGGGCGGCAGTGTCACGGGAAAGAGTCAAAGGCGGATGATCGAGCGATCAAAATGCGTGGAAGAAGAAGGCAAGGGTAAACCGCTTTTAAATCTTTCCCAAGAAACCTTTATGGATACACATTCCAGACTGACCGGAGAGTCCATGGAGTGGCTATGGCTCAGAAACAATTCGACGGCATTTGAAGAGGATTTAAGCCCTTATCCCGGGCCTTGCACTGTTCTAAGTGCTGTGGTAGATGCGTGTTAATCAGACCAGATTAATAATTAATAATAATAATAATGATGGCATCTATTAAGCACTTAGAGCAGTGCTTTGCACATAGTAAGCACTTAATAAATGCCATTATTATTATTATTACTACTACTTAGTGCAAAGCACTGTTCTAAGCGCTGGGGAGATACAAGGTGATCAGGTTGTCAATCAATCAATCATATTGAGCGCTTACTGTGTGCAGAGCGCTTGGAAAGTACAAGTTGGCAACATATAGAGACAGTCCCTACCCAACAGTGGGCTCCCAGTCAATCCCCATTTTACAGATGAGGGAACTGAGGCCCACAGAAGTGAAGTGACTTGCCCAAAGCCACACAGCTGACAGTTGGCAGAGCCGGGATTTGAACCCATGACCCCTGACTCCAAAGCCCGGGCTCTTTTCCACCGAGCCACGCTGCTTCTCAAGATTACACACGGGGCTCACTGTCCAAGTAGGAAGGAGAAGAGGTGTGGCATCCCCACTTTTACAGATGAGGTAACTGAGGCACAGAGAAGGAAAGTGACTTGCCCAAGGCCACACAGCAGGGAAGTGGCAGAGTTGGGATTAAAACCCAGGTCTTCTGACCCCAAGGCCCGGGCTTTATCCAATCCTCCATGCTGCTTCCCAGGTAGAAGGAAGAAGTTGGGGAATTGGTGCTTCAATCAATCAATCAATCAATCAATCGTATTTATTGAGCACTTACTGTGTGCAGAGCAATGTACTAAGCGCTTGGGAAGTACAAGTTGGCAACACTTAGAGACAGTCCCTACCCAACAGTGGGCTCACAGTCTTAAATAGAGGGGTATTTAAGTTTGTATGTATAGACAGGCTCTGAAAGGTTGGAAGTACTTAGTAATATCAATCAATCAATCGTATTTATTGAGCGCTCACTGTGTGCAGAACACTGTACTAAGCGCTTGGGAAGTACAATTCGGCAACACATAGAGACGGTCCCTACCCAACAGTGGGCTCACAGTCTAAAAGGGGGAGACAGACAACAAAACCAAACATATTAACAAAATAAAATAAATAGAATAGATATGTACAAGTAAAATAAATAAATAGAGTAATAAATCTGTACAAACATATATACATATATACAGGTGCTGTGGGGAAGGGAAGGAGGTAAGATGGGGGGGATGGAGAGGGGGGCGAGGGGGAGAGGAAGGAAGGGGCTCCCAACTTTTTCCTCTCCTCCTCCCCATCCCTCCCGCCCCACCTCCCTCCCCTCTCCACAACACCTGTATATATGTTTGTACCGATTTATTACTCTATTTTACTTGTACAGATTTACCATTCTATTTATTTTGTTAATGATGTGCATATAGCTGTAATTCTATTTGTTCATTCAATCGTACCCATTGAGCACTTACTGTGTGCAGAGTAACAGTAATAATAATAATAACGATGATGGTATTAAGCGCTTACTCTGTGCCAAGCACTGTTCTAAGCGCTGGGGTAGATGCAAGGTAACCAGGTGGTCCCACGTGGGGCTCACAGTCTTCACCCCCATTTTCCAGATGAGGGAACTGAGGCCCAGAGAAGTGAAGTGACTTGCCCAAAGTCACGCAGCTGACAAGGGGCAGAGCTGGGATTAGAACCCATGACCTCTGACTCCTAAGCCCATGCTCTTGCCAGTAAGCCACGCTGTTTCTCTACTTAGTAGAGCGCAAGTGCTTAGTACAGTGCTTTGCACTCGATAAATACGACTGAATGAAGTACCAAAGGGCAGAGCTGGTTCAGGAGAGCTGAAAGGTGGCTGGGATAGAAAACGGGTCGAAGATTCCTAATTTTTTTTTTTATCTCCGCTTATCGCAGTCTGTCAACACCTCACGGACTAGTTGTTTAGGGGAAGCAGCGTGGCTCAGTGGAAGGAGCTCGGGCTTGGGTTCTAATCCTGACCCGCCACTTGTCAGCTGTGTGACTTTGGGCAAGTCGCTTAACTTCTCTGGGCCTCAGTTCCCTCATCTGTAAAATAGGGATTAAGACTTGTGAGCCCCACCGTGGGACAACCTGATCACCTTGTATCCCCTCCCAGTTCTTAGAACAGTGCATCGCATAGAGTAAGTGCTTAACAAATGCCATCATTATTATTATTATTTAGGGGAACATTATTGATCATGCCATCATTATTATTATTTAGAGGAACATAATTGATCAACCTCTTTCTTGAGGCCTTGTCTTGAGACCGTTGCTTTCCCGAGATTTGCTTCTTCAAGCGGAATCCTTGGGCCCGATCTCTTTTTCCCATTTCAGTCCCTTTGAGAGTTTGGTTCATCTCAAAGCCTGTGGCCCAGGCTTTTTCCCTTCTCTTTATAATGCCAGCAAAGAAGAACATCAGAATTTAACTTATTAAAGAAATCCAGAATAGCGTTTATTCATCTTCGTATTAATTTGGCAGCAGTAATTAGGAAAGGGGAAAACGTCAAGTCTTCAAAACCCAATAAAACTCCCCTGAGTGAATCTTAGGAAAACTTCCCAAATACATCATTTGACACTTTTTATGTATTTTTACATTCTACCGGCCTGTACATTGCTGTTGCTCTTAGGGCTTGGGTTCACCGAGCTCAACTAGAAAGAGCAGAATTGCTCCCTTGTGACTCACGTTTAGTCATCTAAACTGATCAGGTCAAATTTAGCCGGGGAAATTCTAGAATTTGCTATGTTTGGCAGGGACGGTGCTAACGATTCTTCGTTGGAAGAATAGCTGGTGCCTCCTCATCCTCATCGTTATCAGGCTCTGGCCTGGAAATGCCCTCCCTTTTCCTAGTTGATAGATTTTCATTCTCCCCAATTTCGAAGCCTAATTGGAGGCACATCTCCTCCAAGAGTCTGTCTCCGACTAGGACCTCATTTCCTCTTCTCCCCCTCCTTTCTCCATCCCTCTTGCACTTGGATTTGTACGTCTTATTCACCCCTCCCTCGGTACTCATATATATATAAATTAATTATATATATAATATATATATATTAAATATAATTATATATAATTAATTTATATTAATGTTTGTCTCCTCTAGACTGTAACCTCGTTGCGGTCTACCAACTCTGTTCAGTTGTACCCTCCCAAGTGCTTAGTATAAAAACTACCGCTTCACAAAATGGTATTTGGGCGCTTACTGCGTGCAGAGCACTGAGCGAAGCGTGTGAATCCACATTAATGAGGTTGTATGCCTTTTCCCCTAAGTAGTGGGGAGACTGTGAGCCCACTGATGGGTAGGGACTGTCTTTATATGTTGCCAACTTGTACTTCCCAGGTGCTTAGTACAGTGCTCTGCACACAGTAAGCGCTCAATAAATACGATTGATGATGCTCAATAAATACGATTGATTGATTGATAGTGGATGAGCTCTAACTATACGCCTGGTTCCACAGCTCTCTAAAGTTACTTTGGTCTAACAGGTAATATTTAGAAACTTGACAGCCAGGATGGGGAGGATAAAGGAAGGGAAGGGGAGTTGACCAGCATAATTAGTGCTCCTCTCTCTAAGCTGGAGCAGTTACCAATTTAATTAGACTAATAAAGGACAGAGGGCCGGAAAACTGATATCAAAAGATCTCAGCCAAGTATCCATCTCTTCCCGACTAATGCTCCTATTCAGAGCTGGCCTCGTTGAGTCCAAATTGATGGAATTCAGTTTCACTTGCTAAGAAAAGGTAAAGTGGTTAAGCAAAGCCAGAAAGAAGAAGCAAGAAAACCTGGCACTCCCTGAAAAACTTTTTTAGCTGCCCTCCTTTCGTTGGGGTATTTAAGCACTTACAACGTGCCAGGCACTGTACTAAGCGCCGGGGTAGATACGGGATAATCAGTTTGGACACAGTCCCTGTCCCACATGGGGCTCCCCGTCTAATGGGAGGTTAGCCAGCAGGATCAGCACCCATATTAAAAATCCAGCCATTTTTTGTTTTGTCTCGGCAAAGGAATTTCTTCATACGTTATCTTGATAAATGGAAATTTCATGGGTAAAAACCAGTATTCAAAATTATAAAATAAGTAGAATTCTCTCCTCACAACTACCGATTCGAAAATTTTCAAGAGATTTAAAAGGAATTCCTTTGTCGACGCATGAGGTTTGAATGGATAATAAAACTTCCTTAGGGCTGCAGCGACTGTCGTGTTCCCTCTGGGTCCAAAAATGGACGTTTCGTTTCCCAAGTAAACGGGTTCCCCGCTGTATAAGAATATCCTGGTGTAATTGGTTTCCACTTTCTTGAACTCGGCCCCAAGTTCGGCCAGCTTCTGGTACGTTCTCAAGACGAACCTGGAGCAGTCGTACGATTCGAACCAGACCTCCGACTTCTGGGCTGGGCCGGCTTGGACGGTCCACGTCTCGTAATAAATGCCGGTTTCGTTGTCACGTTTCACCCACTTGACCATCTGATTAAACACGCTTCCTGTAAAAGAGGAAACGGAAGGGTTTATTAAAGTACAGTGAGTGGAAAGGGTCTGGCCTTCGGACTGCACTTCCATCTTTTTTTATGGTATGTGTTAATAATAATAATAGAGAAGCAGCGTGGCTCAGTGGAGAAGGGCACGGGCTTTGGAGTCAGAGGTCCTGCCAGCATTATTATATCATATTATATCATAAATGCCATAATAATAATAATATATAATAATAATTATTATAATTATTGTAATAATAATGATGATAAAAATAATAATAATGGCATTTATTAAGCACTTACTATGTGCACAGCACTGTTCTAGGCGCTGGGGAGGTTACAAGGTGATCAGGTTGTCCCACGGGGGGGGGGAATCACAGTCTTAATCCCCATTTTACAGATGAGGTAACTGAGGCACAGAGAAGTTAAGTGACTTGCCCAAGTCAGCTGACAGTTGGTGGAGTCAGGATTTGAACCCATGGCCTCTGACTCCAAAGCCTGTGATGGCATTTGTTAAGCGCTTACTATATGCAAAGCACTGTTCTAAGCGCTGGGAGGGGGATACAAGGTGATCAGGTTGCCCCACGGGGGGCTCACAGTCTTCATCCCCATTTTACAGATGAGGTGACTGAGGCTCAGAGAAGTGACTCGCCCAAGGTCACACAGCAGACATGTGGCAGAGCCAGAATTCGAACCCATGACCTCTGACTCCCAAGTCCACTGAGCCACGCTGCTTCTCTACGTGCCAGGCACTGTACTAAGCACTGGGGCCGATACAAAATCATCAGGTTGGATACAGTCCCTGTCCCACATGGGGCTCACAGTCCCCATTTTACAGATGAGGGAGTTGAGGCACAGAGTAGTTAGACTAACCTCCCCCTCTAGACTGTAAAATCGCTGTGGATGCCGTGTACTTCCCAAGCGCTTAGTACAGTGCTCTGCACACAGTAAGTGCTCAATAAATACAATTGATTGATTGATTGATAGGGAATGTCTGTTTATTGTTATGTTGTATTCTTTATTCTACCAAGCGCTTAGTACAGTGCTCTGCGCACAGTAAGCACTCAATAAATATGACTGACTGAATGAATGAAAGGTCACACAGCAGGCTTGTGGCAGAGCAGGGATTAGAACTCGGGTCCTTCTGAGTCCCAGGCCCGTTCTCCGTCCACTAAGCCTCGCTACTTCTCTATCTTTGGCTTCTTTCCCCTTCACCCCCCACCCAAAGCAGAGCTTCCCTCGGAGTAATTTTCCTCTCCCAGATCATCATCGGCAGAAAGAGCCCGGGCTTTGGAGTCAGAGGTCACGGGTTCAAATCCCGGCTCCGCCAATTGTCAGCTGTGGGACTTGGGGCAAGTCGCTTCACTTCTCTGGGCCTCAGTTACTTCATCTGTAAAATGGAGATTAAGATGGTGAGCCCCACATGGGACAACCTGATCACCTTGTATCCCTCCAGCGCTTAGAACGGTGCTTTGCACATAGTAAGCGCTTAACAAATACCATCATTATTATTATTATGATCAGCGCCGAGATTTTAAGACTAGTCATCAGCTACGCTGTGCGATAGTTCTTAACTCAAGCTCCTCAGCTGATGGGATATCTTTTTGGCAGAAGACAACCTCTGTCCCTGCCACCTCCATACATGAAGTCAGTTTTTGGCTTCGGAAAAGAGGGACAATTCCCAATTATTTCCCAACTCACCTCCGCCTACTTCCGTCTCAATCCCGGCCAGTGGCCCAGAACCCCTTGATGAGAATCATAATTTGGGTATTTGTTAAGCACTTACTATGTGCTTTTTTATCTTTTAGACTGTCTTTTAGACTGTGAGCCCACTGTTGGGTAGGGACTGTCTCTATGTGTTGCCAATTTGTACTTCCCAAGCGCTTAGTACAGTGCTCTGCACATAGTAAGCGCTCAATAAATACGATTGATTGATTGATTGAGATGTGCAAAGCACCGTTCCAAGCGCTGGGGAGGATACCAGGTGATCAGGTTGTCCCATGTGGGGCTCACAGTCTTCATCCCCATTTTCCAGATGAGGTAACTGAGGCCCAGAGAAGTGAAGTGGCTTGCCCAAAGTCACACAGCTGACAGGCGGCGGAGCGGAGATTTGAACCCGTGACCTCTGACTCCCAAGCCCGGGCTCTTCCCACTGAGCCACGGTAAGCTTCCCTCTTCTCCATCCCTGTTACTTCGGCTCTCCCCCGTTACTGCAAGGGAAAACGTTCTTGACCAACCTCACTTTAATCAATCAATCAATCAATCGTATTTATTGAGCGCTTACTATGTGCAGAGCACTGTACTAAGCGCTTGGGAAGTACAAGTTGGCAACACATAGAGACGGTCCCTACCCACCAGTGGGCTCACAGTCTAAAAGGGGGAGACGGAGAACAGAACCAAACATACCAACAAAATAAAATAAATAGGATAGAAATGTACAAGTAAAATAAATAAATAAATAGAGTAATAAATATGTGCAACCATATATACATATATACAGGTGCTGTGGGGAAGGGAAGGAGGTAAGATGGGGATGGAGGGGGGACGAGGGGGAGAGGAAGGAAGGGAGGAAGAGGAAGAGAGGAAGAGACTTTAAGGAAAACTTGTTATAAAGAATTTGTGTGCTTTGAACGACACTATGCGCATTCATCGCCTCCAAAAATCACATCACACTCTACCTACAAAGTCACAGATCGACAGAAGAACGTCTCCTAATTCCCTAACGCTGTCGCTTCCCAAATGAGAACATGCGATAAGAAAGAATGGAGTAAAACTACTTCCATCTAGAGTAGATCACTAGCAATAATAATAATAATAATAATGTTGGCATTTGTTAAGCGCTTACTATGTGCGAAGCACTGTTCTAAGTGCTGGGGGGGGGCTACAAAATGATTTAGACTGTGAGCCCACTGTTGGGTAGGGATATATGTATATATGTTTGTACATATTTATTACTCTATTTATCTTCTGCATATCTATTCTATTTATTTTATTTTGTTAATATGTTCGGTTTTGTTCTCTGTCTCCCCCTTCTAGACTGTGAGCCCGCTGTTGGGTAGGGACTGTATATGTTGCCAACTTGTACTTCCCAAGCGCTTAGTACAGTGCTCTGCACACAGTAAGCGCTCAATAAATACAATTGATTGATTGATTGATTGATTGACTGTCTCTATATGTTGCCAACTTGTACTTCCCAAGCGCTTAGTACAGTGCTCTGCACACAGTAAGCGCTCAATAAATACGATTGATTGATTAGGTTGTCCCCTGTGGGGCTCACAGTCTTCATCCCCATTTTACAGATGAGGGAACTGAGGCCCAGAGAAGTGAAGTGACTTGCCCAAGGTCACACAGCAGACATGTGGGGGAGCTGGGATTCGAACCCGTGACCTCTGACTCCAATGCCCGGGCTCTTTCCACTGAGCCATGCTGCTTCTCCAACCTAGTAGATCCCCTCCCCACAGCACCTGTATATATGTTTGTACATATTTATTACTCTATTTATTTTACTTGTACATATTTATTCCATTTATTTTATTTTGTTAATATGTTTTGTTGTCTGTCTCCCCCTTCTAGACTGTGAGCCCGCTGTTGGGTAGGGACCGTCTCTATATGTTGCCAACTTGTACTTCCCAAGCGCTTAGTACAGTGCTCTGCACCCAGTAAGCGCTCCATAAATACGACTGAATGAATGAATGAATGAATGATGATGATGATGATGGCATTTGTTAAGCGCTTACTATGTGCAAAGCACTGTTCTAAGCTCTGGATGAATGAATGACTACCTCGTTTTCCGAGATGGTGTAAAGCTTAACTGATTCTCTCGACGCTTTTAAACTCTTAGCTGAAGGTACTATTTTAAACGTGGAACACCTTCCCTGAAATTAAGATCTGGTTTGTTTGATTTGTTAAGATCAGAAGCCGCGTGGCTTAGCGGAAAGAGCCCGGGCTTGGGAGTCCGAGGTCCTGGGTTCTAATCCCAGCTCTGCCACTCGTCTGCTGGGTGACCTTGGACAAGTCACTTCACTTCTCTGTCCCTCAGTTACCTCATCTGTATTTTGTTTTGTTACTATGTTTTGTTTCGTTGTCCGTCTCCCCCTTCTAGACTGCGAGCCCGCTGATGGGTAGGGACCGTCTCTATATGTTGCCAGCCTGTCCTTCCCAAGCGCTTAGTACAGTGCTCTGCACACAGTAAGCGCTCAATAAATACGACTGAATGAATGAATGACTAAGCCCCACCTGGGACAACCTGATAACTGAATCTTCCCCAGCGCTTACAACAGTGCTTGGCATTCATTCATTCAATCGTATTTATTGAGTGCTTACTGTGTGCACAGCACTGTACTAAGCGCTTGGGAAGTACAAGTTTGGATGGTCCCTATCAATCAATCATATTTATTGAGCACTTACTGTGTGCAGAGCACTGTACTAAGCGCTTGGGAAGTCCAAGTTGGCAACATATAGAGACGGTCCCTACCCAACAGTGGGCTCACAGTCTAAAAGGGGGAGACAGAGAACAAAACCAAGCATACTAACAAAATAAAATAAATAGAATAGATATGCACAAATAAAATAAATAGAGTAATAAATAAATAGAGTAATAAATATGTAGAAACATATATACATATATATCCCTACCCAACTGCGGGGCTCACAGTCAAGAAGGGGGAGACAGACAACAGAACAAAACATTTAAACCAAATAAATAAAAAAATAAATAGAATATGTACAAGTAAAATAGAGTAATAAATATGCACAAACACATATATATAAGCGCTTTAACAAATACTGTTATTATTATTTGTTCACCACAGGTCCATGGTATTAAGAAGGCAAGGCCTGCCAGCACTTGGGGAGCTGGAGGTCTGATGAGTTATATATATGTATATATGTTTGTACATATTTATTACTCTATTTTACTTGTACATATCTATTCTATTTATTTTATTTTGTTAGTATGTTTGGTTTTGTTCTCTGTCTCCCCCTTTTAGACTGTGAGCCCACTGTTGGGTAGGGACTGTCTCTCTATGTTGCCAATTTGTACTTCCCAAGTGCTTAGTACAGTGCTCTGCACACAGTAAGCGCTCAATAAATACGATTGATGATGATGAGTTTCAGGCATGGCCCCAAAGCGGGCCATTTTTTCCTCAGGGACTGGAAAGCTGGCTCAATTCCCTTTATTTTCCACTGACACCGGGAAGCAAATGTCCCAGCCCTGTAGCAGTTCTGGGTCAACGAGCGCTTGCTGGGAGAAATAAAAGCCAGAGCAAAGTGGCGAACAGGCCCATCGGACTACCAGCTGAGCTCCGTTTTAACGCAATTTGGGTGGTCCACTAAGAAAGAAGGTGGGACACCAAGTAACAGAAAACATGGCAAGTTTGGGAACCACTCGAATGAAGGAAGGCGTTATTTAGAAGGCCGAGTGAAAGCTCCCCACTCCCGCAGAGGAAGGCCCGCCGTGAAAGCTTCTCACTAACCCCAAAAGACGAGGTGAGGAAATGGAAATTCAACGGTTGGCACAACGAGTTTTAGAGTGTAAGCTCCCCGCTCCCGTAGAGGAAGGCCTGCCGTGAAAGCTTCTCGCTAATCCCAAAAGACGAGGTGAAGAAATGGAAATTCAACAGTTGGCACAATGAATTTTTAGAGTGAAAGCTCCATACTCCTGTAGAGGAAGGCCTGACATGACAGCTTCTCGCTAACCCCAAAAGACGAGGTGAAGAAATGGAAATTCAACAGTTGGCACAATGAATTTTAGAGTGAAAGCTCCACACTCCCGTAGAGGAAGGCCTGCCATGACAGCTTCTCGCTAACCCCAAAAGTCGAGTTGAAGAAATGGAAATTCAACGGTTGGCACAATGAATTTTAGAGCGAAAGCTCCATACTCCTGTAGAGGAAGGCCTGACATGACAGCTTCTCGCTAACCCCAAAAGACGAGGTGAAGAAATGGAAATTCAACGGTTGGCACAACGAGTTTTAGAGTGTAAGCTCCCCGCTCCCGCAGAGGAAGGCCCGCCGTGAAAGCTTCTCGCTAACCCCAAAAGATGAGGTGAGGAAATGGAAATTCAATGGTTGGCACAACGAGTTTTAGAGTGAAAGCTCCCCGCTCCCGTAGAGGAAGGCCCGCCGTGAAAGCTTCTCGCTAACCCCAAAAGACGAGGTGAAGAAGTGGAAATTCAACAGTTGGCACAATGAATTTTAGAGTGAAAGCTCCATACTCCTGTAGAGGAAGGCCTGACATGACAGCTTCTCGCTAACCCCAAAAGATGAGGTGAAGAAATGGAAATTCAACGGTTGGCACAACGAGTTTTGGAGTGAAAGCTCCCCACTCCCGTAGAGGAAGGCCCGCCGTGATAGCTTCTCGCTAACCCCAAAAGACGAGGTGAAGAAATGGAAATTCAACGGTTGGCACAACGAATTTTATGAAGAATGATTTTCATTCTATCGTATTTATTGAGTGCTTACTGCGTGCAGAGCACTGTACTAAGCCCTTGAATTTTCAGAGAATTTTCCGTATTTTCAGAGACTACGGATTGTAATTAAACCCCTGCAGGTAGGGTGAAGGTGGTTTCCTCTATGTGACTGAAAGCAGAAGGGTAGGAGCCATTAGAGTCAACAGATGAAGAAGACAGTGGGGGCCAAGTGTTATGGGAAGCAGCATGGCCTAGTGGCAAGCTTTGCCACTTGCCTGCTGTGTGACCTTGGGTAAGTTCCTTGACTTCCCTGTGCCTCAGTTCCCGCATCTGTAAAATGGGGATTAAGAGTGTGAGCCTCATGAGGGGCAGGGACTTTGTCCAACTTGATTACTTCTCACTCTCGGCTTCAAGGCTGTCCATGCATCCCCTCACCCCCTCCTACCTCCCCTCCCTTCTGTCCTTCTCCAGCCCAGCCCGCACCCTCCGCTCCTCTGCCACCTCTAACCTCCTCACTGGGCCTCGATCTCGCCCGTCCCGCCGTCGACCCCCGGCCCATGGCCTCCCTCTGGCCTGAAATACCCTTCTGTCCCTCCGCACATCCGCCAAGCTAGCTCTCTTCCTCCCGTCAAAGCCCTACTGAGAGCTCACCTCCTCCAGGAGGCCTTCCCACACTGAGCCCCCTTTTTCCTCTCCCCCTCCCCATCCCCCCGGCCCTTCCTCCTTCCCCTCCCCACAGCACCTGTATATATGTTTGTACAGATTTATTACTCTATTTATTTTACTTGTACATATTAACTATTCTATTTATTTTTGTTAATGATGTGCATATAGCTATAATTCTATTTGTACTATTTTGACACCCGTCTACTTGTTTTGTTGTCTGTCTCCCCCTTCTAGACTGTGAGCACACTGTTGGGTAGGGACCATCTCTATATATTGCCGACTTGTACTTCCCAAGCGCTTAGGACAGTGCTCTGCACATAGTAAGTGCTCAATAAATGCATGAATGATTACCTTGTATGTACCCAAGCACTTAGAACAGTGCTTGGCACAGAGTAAGCACTTAACAAATACCACAATAATAATAATTATTATTATTAGAAGGGACAGGGTTGGAGGCACATGGTAGATTTTGAAAGCAGGAGGGAGATCTCTTCTTAAGAGACAGTTGAGAGGGATGAGAAAGAAGATGGGAGGTGGGAGGAAGGAGGGAGCAGAAGGAAAATGGGAGGTCACAGTTGACGGTTATGACTTTGTCAACAAAGTAGTTGCCATGGTCATCAAGGAGGAGGGGGCGGAGGGGATTGCAGGTCTGGAAGAATTGGCGGGAGCAATAGGCTTGGGAATCCATAAGGGAGAAGTGATGAGACTGAACAAAGCTCCGCCACTTCTCAGCTGTGTGACTGTGGGCAAGTCACTTCACTTCTCTGGGCCTCAGTTCCCTCATCTGTAAAATGGGGATGAAGACTGTGAGCCCCCTGTGGGACAACCTGATCGTCTTGTAACCTCCCCAGCGCTTAGAACAGTGCTTTGCACATAGTAAGCGCTTAATAAATGCCATTATTATTATTATTATTAACAAAGGAGAGGGAGCTGGAGCAGGTGAGGAAGAAATTGAGCCGGCCAAGGTGTCTGAATTACTGCCAACGCCACTTCACCCTAGTTCTGCCTTCAGGATTTGGGGAATCATTTAAGCAATTCTAGGGAGTGTTAATTTCTAATCTCCCCATTTTACTTCCCCTGAACTGCTGCTGCCCCATCTAAACACTGGGTATTCATACTCCTTTGATAATCACCCCAGCCCCTCAATGCTCATGTAAATATCCTTCTATTCTAATAATAATAATAATAATAATAATGACAGCATTTATTAAACGCTTACAATGTGCAAAGCACTGTTCTAAGTGCTGGGGAGGTTACAAGGTGATCATCCCACGGGGGGCTCACAGTCTTCATCCCCATTTTACAGATGAGGTCACTGAGGCCCAGAGAAGGTAAGTGACTTGCCCAAAGTCACCCAGCTGACAACTGGCAGAGCTGGGATTTGAACCCACGATTTCTGACTCCAAAGCTCATGCTCTTTCCACTGAGCCACGCTGAGATAATGGTATTTGTTCATTCATTCGTTCAATCGTATTTACTGAGCGCTTCCTGTGTGCAGAGCACTGTACTAAGCGCTTGGGAAGTACAAGCATTTAAGTGCTTACTATGCGTCAAGCACTGTTCTGAGCACTGAGGTAGATACAAACTAATCAGGTTGGACAAAGTCCCTGTCCAAAGGGGGATCACAGTCTTAAAATTGTACAGATGAGGACCCGAGGCACAGAGAAGTGAAGTGATTTGCCCAAGGTCACACAGCAGACAAGCGGCAGAGCCGGGATTAGTTAGAACCCAGATCCCTCTATCTGGTAGGCCACGCCGCTTCTGCTTATTAAATGCTAATAAACTGACCTAATAAATTGATTTTTAGGTCACACTTCCATTCATATAATGGAACATTCCACTTCGCACTTCAGAACAGGAAGCTTTATTCAAATGTCAGTGATTAAAAAGGGCCTAAAACCATTTAGTTTTGGACAATGCTAATTATTTCTGCTGCTTGGAAAGCTCAAGGCTTCTATGGCAATTCAGATGGAGCACTGCAAAACAGGACCTCCTTTTCATTAATCAGCACAAGTGGTAGGACGGATGAATAGATTTCTCTTCAGCGTGTAGCTTAATAGGCAGTAAATTGCATGAGCGATACCTGGATCCAAAGGTTTTTTGATATAGGAGTTTCAGGCATTATTCTTAACAAGTGGGCTACCAGAAGTGGAAAATTTCAGAGCTTCTATGGCGATTATCTCCCCCTTCTAGACTTGTGAGCCCACTGTTGGGTAGGGACCGTCTCTATATGTTCCCAAGCGCTTCGTACAGTGCTCTGCACACAGTAAGCGCTCGATAAAGACAACTGATTGATTGATTAATCTAGTTTATTTGGCTACAGTTACTCCAAATGGAGACACCGTCTCAACCTACCCGATAGGGTCGCGATTAAAGTCAAGGTTCCGTTTTCCTTCCAGTGGCCATCATCGATTCCTTCAAAGAAGCAGGCAGCCCCCTGATTGCACCAGAAAGGTGCCTCCATTTCAGGTCGGAGATGGGGAAATGTGCAATTTCCCAGCTGGAAAAGCTCATACCACTCCATGGTGTAGTTCTGGCCGGTGAGAGTGCTTCGGAACCCCAGGGCATCGTGCATAATTTTCTGGAAATTGAAGGTGAAAATATTAAATATTTGTCAAGCTGGGAAGCCGCGTGGCCTGGTGGATAGAGCGAGGGCCTGGGACTCAGAAGGACGTGGCTCCGCGCACGTGGCTGCTGCGTGACTGGACTGTAAGTTCACCGGGGGCAGGGAATGTGTCCGTTTATTGTTCTGTTGTAATCTCCCAGGCACTCAGTACAGTGCTCTGCACACAGGAAGCGCTCAGTGAATTTGACTGAACGAACGTCACATCTCAATGACCTCATCTCTAAAACGGGATTCCAGATTCAGATGGATCCCTGCAGCTTCTCTTTTTTCCAAACCTCCAGGGTGGCCTCTCCGTCCGAACCGTTTTCCAAGGACAGGCAGTCGGTTGTGGGGTGTTAATCCCCAGGCTTCCTTCAACCATGGAGCAGCGGCGTGGCCGAGTGGATAGCGGCCCCCTCGTCCCCCTCTCCATCCCCCCATCTTACCTCCTTCCCTTCCCCACAGCACCTGCATATATGTATATATGTCTGTACATATTTATTACTCTATTTATTTTACCTGTACATATCTATTCTATTTATTTTATTTTGTTAGTATGTTTGGTTTTGTTCCCTGTCTCCCCCTTTTAGACTGTGAGCCCACTGTTGGGTAGGGACCGTCTCTATATGTTGCCAACTTGTACTTCCCAAGCGCTTAATACGGTGCTCTGCACACAGTAAGCGCTCAATAAATACGATTGATTGATTGACTGATAGAGCACGGAGAGGGCTGGACCCAGGTTTCCTTCAACCATGGAGCAGCAGCGTGGCCGAGTGGATAGTGGCCCCCTCGTCCCCCCTCCATCCCCCCATCTTACCTCCTTCCCTTCCCCACAGCACATGTATATATGTCTGTACATATTTATTACTCTATTTATTTATTTATTTTACTTGTACATATCTATTCTATTCTATTTTATTTTGTTAGTATGTTTGGTTTTGTTCCCTGTCTCCCCCGTTTAGACTGTGAGCCCACTGTTGGGTAGGGACCGTCTCTATATGGTGCCAACTTGTACTTCCCAAGCGCTTAGTCCAGTGCTCTGCACACAGTAAGAGATCAATTGATTGATTGATAGAGCACGGAGAGGGCTGGAAGTCAGAAGGGCCTGGGTTCTAATCCCGGCTCCGCCCCTTGTCCGCTGGGCGACTTTGGGCCCGTCACTTGACTTCTCTGGGCTTCGGTGACCTCGTCTGTAAAAGGGGGATGAAGACTTTGAGCCTCGTGTGGGGCGGGGACCGTGTCCAACCTGATTAGCTTGCATCTACCCCAGCGCTTAGTACAGTGCCCAACAGAGCGCCTGACAAATAGTGAGTTCTCAACAGATGCGATTTAAAAAAACCCCAAAATAACCCCAAATAACAACAAAATCATCTAACCGCACCAGCGGTCAGCAGAGTGCCTGACAAATGGTAAGTGCTTAATAAACCAACAAAAAAACCCCAGAATCATTCAACAGCACTAGTGCCTGCTGTGTACAGGATAATGAGAAGAAGAATCATAACAATAATAGTATTTGCTAAGTACTTAACTATGTGCCAAAGCACTGTACTAAGCACTAGGGTAGATACAAGATAATCAAGTCCCACATGGGGCTCACCGTCTAAGTAGGAAAGAGACCGGGTATCGCATCCCCATTTTGAAGATGAGGAAACTAAGGTCCGGAAGAGTGAAGTGACTTATCCAAGGTCACACCAGACCATGCTTCCTCCCACTGCGTGAAGGTGAAATCACAGCTGAAGACCTTGCGGATGAAAATGCTTTAAAGGGACTGATTATATATGTTGCCAACTTGTACTTCCCAAGCGCTTAGTACAGTGCTCTGCACATAGTAAGCGCTCAATAAATACGATTGATGATGATGATGATTAAATAATAATAATGATGGCATTTATTAAGCGCTTACTCCGTGCAAAGCACTGTTCTAAGGGCTGGGGAGGTTACGAGGTGATCAGGTTGTCCCACAGGGGGCTCACAGTCTCCATCCCCATTTTACAGATGAGGGAACTGAGGCCTAGAGAAGCGACTTGCCCAAAGTCACACAGCTGACAATTGGGGGAGCCGGGATTTGAACCCGTGACCTCTGGCTCCAAAGCCCGGGCTCTTTCCACTGAGCCACGCGGCTTCTCTAAATGAGATTTCTGGAATGGGATCAGGCGAAAAACTCGGTAGCATAATTGTAAGATGGAAGTACTAGTTGGTAGCCACTTTTTGCTTTAACGAGTCCATACAAGTATTTGAGCCTAGAGTGCCCAGGACGCACAGTGCTTTGCACATAATAAGCGCTTAACAAACGCCATCATTATTATAGGTATCATCTTCCTCAAAAATGTGTCTGGGTTGTGAGACAGGGAAATGTAGGCTATGTTGACAACAGGTTTAAATGTAATTTGTTAGTTTTCTGCTCTAGAGCTTGATCTGCACAGTCTACCAACTCTATTGTGTTATACTCTGGCTTCCCGGCTACCTACTTCATTAATCAATCAATCGTATTTATTGAGCGCTTACTATGTGCAGAGCACTGTACTAAGCGCTTGTTCCATTACTTTGTTCCTTTATTGGGACAACTGGAACTCTCAGGCATGGCTCAGTGGAAAGAGCCCGGGCTTTGGAGTCAGAGATCCCAGAGGTCATGGGTCCTAATCCCGGCTCTGCCAACTGTCAGCTGGGTGACTTTGGGCAAGTCACGCAACTTCTCTGTGCCTCGGTTGCCTCATCTGGAAAATGGGGATTAAGACTGTGAGCCCTACCGCACCTCCCTTCTTTCCTTCTAACAGCCCAGCCCGGACCCTCCGCTCCTCCGCCGCCGCTAACCTCCTCACCGGGCCTCGTTCTCGCCTGTCCCGCCGTCGACCCACTTTTAGACTGTGAGCCCACTGCTGGGTAGGGACTGTCTCTATGTGTAGCCAATTTGTACTTCCCAAGCGCTTAGTACAGTGCTCTGCACATAGTAAGCGCTCAATAAATACGATTGATTGATTGATTGATTGATTGACCCCCGGCCCACGTCCTCCCCCTGGCCCGGAATTCCCTCCCTCCGCACATCCACCATCTCTTCCTCCCTTCAAAGCCCTACTGAGAGCTCACCTCCTCCAGGAGGCCTTCCCACATTGAGCCCCCTCCTTCCTCTCCCCCTCCCCATTCCCCCCACCTTACCTCCTTCCCCTCCCCACAGCACCTGTATATATGTATGTACTCTATTTATTTTACTTGTACATATTTATTCCATTTATTTTATTTTGTTAACATGTTTGGTTTTGTTGTCTGTCTCCCCCTTCTAGACTGTGAGCCCGCTGTTGGGTAGGGACCGTCTCTAGATGTTGCCAACTTGTACCTCCCAAGCGCTTAGTACAGTGCTCTGCACACAGTAAGCGCTCAATAAAGACGATTGAATGAATATAGAGGTGGTCCCTCCCCCTATAGAAGGGGGAGACAGACAACAAAACAATGTCAGCCATCAGTTCATGACACCTCCCCAGATTCTATGTATCGTAGTCATGGGGTGAGCCCACTGTTGGGTAGGGACCGTCTCTATATGTTGCCAACTTGGACTTCCCAAGCGCTTAGTACAGTGCTCTGCACACAGTAAGCGCTCAATAAATACGATTGATTGATTGATTGATTGATTGATTGATTGATTGATTGAAAAGCAGCGTAGCCTAATAGAGCACGTGCCAGGGGATCAAAGCACCCAGTTTCTAACCCCAGCTCTGACCCTCGTCTGCTGTGCGACCTTGGGCAGGTTACTTTACTTGAACCCATGACCTCTGACTCCCAAGCCTGCGCTCTTTCCACTGAGCCACACCGTACCAAGCGCTGGGAAAGAATACACAAGTTGGTAAGCCAACTTTAAAATAAAACCGACTTTACATTTCCCGAGGCAGAATGAAACCAAGTGACCGAATAAGTCATTCCTTACCAAATGTCCGAGGAGAGCCCCGTATTTGAATTCCCACACGGGAGCCTGCAATCGGAAGACTTCAATGACGTCATCCTCTCTCATTATTGGCATGGGGGAGCCAGTTGGACAGAAAGTATAAAGAGCTTGACAGTAAGGATCAGGTTTAGGACGGAAATCGAAGCGCCTTTTTATGGAAAAAAGAAAAGATTAGTTTGAAATGAAGGGGCTTAAACTGGTACCCCACAATCAATCAATCAATCGTATTTATTGAGCGCTTACTATGTGCAGAGCACTGTACTAAGCGCTTGAGAAGTACAAATTGGCAACACATAGAGACAGTCCCTACCCAACAGTGGGCTCACAGTCTAAAAGACAATAACCTTTGGAGCATAAATTCACTGGCTTTAACTAAGAACTCTTTTATATTTCATTACAAACCACTTCCACTTGGTTCTGGAAGTGGTTAGAGAAGCAGCGTGGCTCCGTGGAAAGAGCCCGGGCTTTGGAGTCAGAGGTCATGGGTTCAAATCCCGGCTCCGCCAACTGTCAGCTGGGTGACTTTGGGCAAGTCACTTCACTTCTCTGAACCTCAGTTCCCTCATCTGTAAAATGGGGATGAAGACTGTGAGCCCCCCGAGGGACAACCTGATCACCTTGTAACCTCCCCCAGCGCTTAGAACAGTGCTTTGCACATAGTAAGTGCTTAACAAATGCCATCATCATTAATATTATTCTTATTCTGTTACATAGAATTATTAGGCATAATCCTGCCCTCAACGAGTTTCCAATCTAGTGGGGAAGCCAGACATTAAAATACATTTCAAGAAAGGGAAGCAATTGAGTAGCTTGGTAAAAAAAGTGCTTAGTACAGTGCTCTGCACACAGTAAGCGCTCAATAAATACGATTGAGTATAATGATATGTATATATTGGACTGAGCCCCCTCCTCATCCCCCCACCTTACCTCCTTCCCCTCCCCACAGCACCTGTATATATGTATATATGTTTGTACATATTTATTACTCTATTTTATTTGTACATATTTATTCTATTTATTTTCCTTTGTTAATATGTTTTGTTTTGTTCTCTGTCTCCCCCTTCTAGACTATAAGCCCGCTGTTGGGTAGGGACCGTCTCTATACGTTGCCAACTTGGACATCCCAAGCGCTTAGTCCAGTGCTCTGCACACAGTAAGCGCTCAATAAATACGATTGAATGAATGAATGACTGTGTCCAATTTAACTTGAGTCTACCCCAGTTAGAACAGTGCTTGACACACAATAAGCGCTTAAAATACAATAATCATCATCATCATAATGATAATAATATAAATACCGAGGAGCGAGGGGGTGAGGTGAGGACTTCAGTGCAAAGGGTTTGAGGAATCAAATGTGTAGGTGACTCAGTAAAGAGGGAAATATCAATCATCGTCATCATCATCATCAATCGTATTTATTGAGCGCTTACTGTGTGCAGAGCACTGTACTAAGCGCTTGGGAAGTACAAGTTGGTAACATATAGAGACAGTCCCTACCCAGCAGTGGGCTCACAGTCTAAAAGGGGGAGTCAATTAGTGGTATTTACTGGGCACTTATTGGGGGTCGAGCACTGTACTAAATGCTTGGGAGAGTCCAACAGTTGGTAGACACGATCCCTGCCCACACTGAGCTTACAGTGTAGAGAAGATGAATTAAAATAAATAGCAGTGCTGTGGCCCTGAAGTTGGGGTGATGATAATAATAATAATAATAATGGCATTTATTAAGCCCTTACTATATGCAAAGCACTGTTCTAAGCGCTGGGGAGGTTACAAGGTGATCAGGTTGTCCCTCAGGGGGCTCACAGTCTTAATCCCCATTTTACAGATGAGGTCATTGAGGCACAGAGAAGTTCAGTGACTTGCCCAAAGTCACCCAGCTGACAATTGGTGGAGCCGGGATTTGAACCCATGACCTCTGACTCCAAAGCCCGGGCTCTTTCCACTGAGCCACGCTGCTTCAGAGCTTAAGGGTTATAGAGTCAAGTGCCCTGACAACACGGAAGGGAGAGGGGGCAGAGAAAAATGAGGACTTAGTTGGGGAAGGCCACTGGAAGAGATGTGATTTTAACAGGGCTTTGAAAAGTGGTGGGCCGTCATACATAAAAGGGGAGAAAAGGGGAGTTTCAGGTCATTCATTTATTCATTCAATCGTATTTATTGAATAATAAATTCATTATTATTATTATATATAGAAATTATAATGATATAAATTATTATTATAAATAATAATAGAGACAGTCCCTACCCAACAACGGGCTCACAGTCTAGAAGGGGGAGACAGACAACGAAACAAAACAGGTAGACAGGTGTCAAAGTCATCAGAACAAATATTTATTACTCTATTTATTTATTTATTTATTTATTTATTTTACTTGTACATTTCTATCCTATTTATTTTATTTTGTTGGTATGTTTGGTTCCGTTCTCTGTCTCCCCCTTTTAGACTGTGAGCCCACTGTTGAGTAGGGACTGTCTCTATGTGTTGCCAATTTGTACTTCCCAAGCGCTTAGTACAGTGCTCTGCACATAGTAAGCGCTCAATAAATACGATTGATTGATTGATTGAATTAAAGCTCTAGGCCCATCATTATTTATTTATTTTGCTTGTACATATCTATTCTATTTATTTTATTTTGTTAGTATGTTTGGTTTTGTTCTCCGTCTCCCCCTTTTAGACTGTGAGCCCACTGTTGGGGAGGGACTGTCTCTAGATGTTGCCAATTTGTACTTCCCAAGCGCTTAGTACAGTGCCCTGCACAGAGTAAGCGCTCAATAAATACGATTGATGATGATGATGATTAACAAAATAAATAGAAGAGTAAATATGCACAAGTAAAATAAATAGAGTAATAAATCTGTACAAACAGATATACAGGTGCTGTGGGGAGGGGAAGGAGGTAGGGCAGGGAGGATGGGGAGGAGGAGAAGAAAAAGGGGGCTCGGTCTGGGAGGGCCTCCTGGAGGAGGTGAGCTCTCAGTAGGGCTTGGAAGGGAGGTCATTCATTCAGTTGTATTTATTGAGCGCTTACTGTGTGCGGAGCACTGTACTAAGCGCTGGGGAAGTCCAAGTTGGCAACATACAGAGACGGTCCCTACCCAACAGCGGGCTCACGGTCTAGAAGACGGGCTCACAGGTCAGTGGGATGGGCAGTGGGGCAAGATGGAGCTACAGAGAGTAGGTTGGCATTAGAGGAGCAGAGTGCGAGGCTCCATTGTGTAGATGATCAAGGGTTAGTACAGTGCTCTGCACACAGTAAGCGCTCAATAAATACGATTGAATGAATGAGCAAAGTAGAACGGAGAGACTTCTATTGAATTCCCCCCCATCTTACCTCCTTCCCTTCCCCACAGCACCTGTATATATGTATATATGTTTGTACATATTTATTACTCTATTTTACTTGTACATATCTATTCTATTTATTTTATTTTGTTAGTATGTTTCGTTTTGTTCTCTGTCTCCCCCTTTTAGACTGTGAGCCCACTGTTGGGTAGGGACTGTCTCTATATGTTGCCAATTTGTACTTCCCAAGCGCTTAGTACAGTGCTCTGCACATAGTAAGCGCTCAATAAATACGATTGATGATGATGATGATGAATTGTCCTCTCCCAAGCGCTTGGTACATCGCTCTGCCATTGCTCGTTTGATTGATTGGTAAGGACGTTCGTTCATTCGTTCATTCATTCGTATTTATCGAGCGCTTACTGTGTGCAGAGCACTGTACTAAGCGCTTGGGAAGTACAAATCGGCAACAGATAATAATAATGATAGCATTTATTAAGCGCTTACTGTGTGCAAAGCACTGTTCCAAGTGCTGGGGAGGTTACAAGGTGATCAGGTTGCCCCACGGGGGGCTCACAGTCTTAATCCCCCTTTTATAGATGAGGTAACTGAGGCACAGAGAAGTGAAGCGACTTGCCCAGAGTCACACAGCTGGCAATTGGCGGAGCCAGGATTTGAACCCATGACCTCTGACTCCAAAGCCCGGGCTCTTTCCATTGAGCCACAGGTCCCTGCCCAACAACGGACGTTGATGCGGTGGTGAATGGACGACAGCTCTGCAGGTCCTTGAGGAGCTGGGAGGAGTAGACTGAACGGTTTTGGGGGTTTGTTTTTTTTTTTAGAAAAATGATCCGGGAGGCAGAGTGAAGTACAGACCGGAGTGGGGAGAAACTGGAGGCTATTCTATTTATTTACATATCTATTCTATTTATTTTATTTTGTTAGTATGTTTGGTTTTGTTCTCTGTCTCCCCCTTCTAGACTGTGAGCCCGCTGTTGGGTAGGGACTGTCTCTATATGTCGCCAAATTGTACTTCCCAAGCGCTTAGTACAGTGCTCTGCACACCGTAAGCGCTCAATAAATACGATTGACTGATTGATTGATTGGAGGCGGGGGAGTCGGCAAGGAGGCGACTGATGCTTTAGTCAAACTCATCATATGGGGAGGAGATAAGATTAGGCAGGGAAGGCTCCCTGGAGGAGCTGGCAGGTGATTTTAGAACAGGGATCAGTGCTTAGAACAGTGCTTTGCACATAGTAAGCACTTAATAAATGTCATTATTATTATTATTATTATTATTATTATTTTAATAACAGCTTCAAACACGGAGTGGTTTTCAATAGGTCTACCAGAGGAGAAGTACGTGGGAGTTCCGGGCCGGAAAGAGGCAGAGAGCAAAAGGGCAAGAGAGATGAGAGCGAGACTCAGTGAATAGGTTAGAATTAAATCAATCAATCAATCAATCATCATCATCATCATCATAATGGCATTTGTTAAGCGCTTACTATGTGCAAAGCACTGTTCTAAGCGCTGGGGGGATACAAGGTGATCGGGTTGTCCCGCGTGGGGCTCACAGTCATCACCCCCATTTTCCAGATGAGGTAACTGAGGCTCCGAGAAGTGAAGTGACTTGCCCAAGGTCACACAGCAGGCATGTGGCCGGAGTGGGGATTCGAACCCACGACCTCTGACTCCAAAGCCCGGGCTTTTCCCACTGAGCAACGCTGCCTCTCAATCGTATTTATTGAGCGCTTACTATGTGCAAAGCACTGTTCTAAGCGCTGGGGGGATACAAGGTGATCGGGTTGTCCCGCGTGGGGCTCACAGTCATCATCCCCATTTTCCAGATGAGGTAACTGAGGCTCCGAAAAGTGAAGTGACTTGCCCAAGGTCACACAGCAGGCATGTGGCCGGAGTGGGGATTCGAACCCACGACCTGTGACTCCAAAGCCCGGGCTTTTCCCACTGAGCAACGCTGCCTCTCAATCGTATTTATTGAGCGCTTACTGTGTGCAGAGCACTGTACTGAGCGCTTGGGAAGTACAAGTTGGCAACGTAGAGAGACGGTCCCTACCCAACAGCGGGCTAAAGGACCAAAGGGAGAGCAGAATGAGGACAAGTAGGGCTTAGCGCTTAGTCCAGTGCTCTGCACACAGTAAGCGCTCAATAAATGCGATTGAATGAATAGGGTTTAGGGAGTTGAAAGGGTCTGAAGGCTGATGGGGAGGAGGTTCTGCTTAATATGGAGATGGCCGGGCAACCAGTGGACGTTTTCGAGGAGTGAGAAGATCAATCAATCAATCAATCAATCAATCGTATTTATTGAGCGCTTACTGTGTGCAGAGCACACAGTTGTGGGAAGATGGGCGAGGAAGAATTTTTTTTAGCAAAATGAGCCAGGCAGAAGAGTGGAGGAGGCAGGGAGGTCAGCAAGGAGGCTGTTGCAGTAGCTAGGGTGGGATTGCCAACTTGGACTTCCCAAGCGCTTAGTACAGTGCTCTGCACACAGTAAGCGCTCAATAAATACGATTGATTGATTGATTCGGTGACTGCTTGGACTGATATGTTGCCAATTTGTACTTCCCAAGCGCCTAGTACAGTGCTCTGCACACAGTAAGCGCTCAATAAATATGATTGATTGATTGATTCGGTGACTGCTTGGACTATGTTGCCAACTTGTACTTCCCAAGCGCCTAGTACAGTGCTCTGCACAGAGTAAGCGCTCAATAAATATGATTGATTGATTGATTGATTTGGTGACTGCTTGGACTGATATGTTGCCAATTTGTACTTCCCAAGCGCTTAGTACTGTGCTCTGCACACAGTAAGCACTCAATAAATATGATTGATTGATTCGGTGACTGCTTGGACTGATATGTTGCCAACTTGTACTTCCCAAGCGCTTAGTACAGTGCTCTGCACCAGCCAGCGCTCGATAAATACGATTGAACGAATGAATGACTGTGGTAGCATATTGGATTCATTCAATCGTATTTATCGAGCGCTTACTGGGTGCAGAGCATTCATTCATTCATTCAATCGCATTTATTGAGCGCTTACTGTGTGCAGAGCACTGTACTAAGCACTTGGGGAGTACAAGTCGGCAACATATAGGGACAGTCCCAACAACGGGCTCACAGTCTTGTTCTCTCCCAAGTGATTCATTCATTCATTCAATCGTATTTATTGAGCGCTTACTGTGTGCAGAGCACTGTAGTAAGCGCTTGGGAAGTCCAAGTTGGCAACATATAGAGACGGTCCCTACCCAACAGTGGGCTCACAGTCTAGACGGTGCCGAAACCCGGGGTCGAACCAGGGACCTTTAGATCTTCAGTCTAACGCTCTCCCTACTGAGCTATTTCGGCCCCGTGATTAGTAATAATAATAATAATAATAACGATGATTATGGTATTTGATAAGCCCGTACTATGTGCCAGGCACTGTACTGAGCGTTGGGGTAGATACGAGGCAGTCGGGTTGCCCAGAGTCCTTGTCCCACAGAGGATTCACAGTCTTAATCCCCCCATATATGTTTGTACATATTTATTATTCTATTTATTTATTTATCTTACTTGTACCTATCTATTCTGTTTATTTTATTTTGTTAGTATGTTTGGTTTTGTTCTCTGTCTCCCCCTTCTAGACTGTGAGCCCACTGTTGGGTAGGGACCGTCTCTAGATGTTGCCAACTTGTACTTCCCAAGCGCTTAGTACAGTGAGTAAGCACTCGATAAATACGATTGATTGATTGATTGATTTTACAGGTGAGGGAACTGAGGCACAGAGAAGTGAAGTGACTTGCCCAAAGTCACACAGCAAGAGAAGCAGCAGAGCCGGAATTAGACCCCGTGTCCTTCTGACTCCCAAGCTCTATCCGCCAGGCCATACAGTGCTCAAATCAACAACAATCGTATTTATTGAGCGCTTACTGTGTGCAGAGCACTGTACTAAGCACTTATGAAACACACATGTAAAAATGAGCGTCAGTGTTCAATAAATATGCTTAAGGGCTGAGGTTGGATATTAGGAATCAATCAGTGGCATTTATTGAGCGTGAAGGAGTTAGGGTGGCGGGCTATAGGTAGAGCACTGTACTAAGCGCTTGGGAAGTCCAAGTCGGCAAATTGAGAAGCAGCGTGGCTCGGTGGAAAGAGCACAGGCTTTGGAGTCAGAGGTCATGGGTTTGAATCCCGGCTCCGCCACATCAATCAATCAATCAATCAATCGTATTTATTGAGCGCTTACTGTGTGCCGAGCACTGGACTAAGCGCTTGGGAAGTCCAAGTTGGCAACATATAGAGACGGTCTCTACCCAACAGCGGGCTCACAGTCTAGAAGGGGGAGACCGAGAACAAAACAAAACATATTAACAAAATAAAATAAACAGAATAGATATGTACAAGTAAAATAAATAGAGTAATAAATACGTACAAACATATATACATATATACAGGTGCTGTGGGGAAGGGAAGGAGGTAAGGCGGGGGGGATGGAGAAGGGGAGGAGGGGGAGAGGAGAGACCTTGGGCAAGTAATAATAATAATAATAATAATAATAATAATGGCATTTGCTAAGCGCTTACTATGTGCAAAGCACTGTTCTAAGCGCTGGGGGGATACAAGGTGATCAGGGTGTCCCACATGGGGCTTACAGTCATCATCCCCATTTTACAGATGAGGTAACTGAGGCTCTGAGAAGTGAAGTGACTTGCCCAAGATCACACAGCAGCCATGTGGCGGAGCCGGGATTCGAACCCACGGCCTCTGACTCCAAAGCCCGGGCTCTTTCCACTGAGCCACGCTGCTTCTCTAGCCCACGGGGCAAGTCACTTCACTTCTCCGAGCCTCAGTTCCCTCATCTGTAAAATGAGGATGAAGACTGTGAGCCCCCCGTGGGACAACCTGATCACCTTCTATCCCCCCAGCGCTTAGAACAGTGCTTCGCACATAGTAAGCGCTTAACAAATGCCATCATCATCATTATTATTATTATTATATAGAGACGGTCGCTACCCAACAACGGGCTCTCAGATGCAAGGTAGTCAGGTTGTCCCCCGTGGGGCTCAGTCTTAATCCCCATTTTCCAGATGAGGGAACTGAGGCCCAGAGGAGTGACTTGCCCAAGGTCACAGAGCAGACGAGTTGAGGAGCCGGGCTTGGATAGAGCGCGTTCCCGGGAGCGCAGGGACCCCGACCTTCCGCGTCCCCCCCCTCAGGGAGGACTCCAGAGATGTGAAGATGGGACTGACGGCCTAATGGCTAGAGCACGGGGCTGGGAGTCAGAAGGTTGTGGGTTCTAATCCTGCCTCCTCTACTTGTCTGCTGTGTGACCTTGGGCAAATAATAATAATAATAATAATGGCATTTGTTAAGCGCTTACTTTGTGCAGACTGTGAGCCCACTGTTGGGTAGGGACCGTCTCTATATCATCATCAATCGTATTTATTGAGCGCTTACTATGTGCAGAGCACTGGACTAAGCGCTTGGGAAGTACAAATTGGCAACATAGAGACAGTCCCTACCCATATGTCGCCAACTTGTCCTTCCCAAGTGCTTAGTCCAGTGCTCTGCACACAGTAAGCGCTCAATAAATGCGACTGATTGATTGATTGCAGAGCACAAATCGCTCCACTTCTCTGTGCCTCAGTTACCTCATCTGTAAAATGGTGATTAAGACGCTGAGCCCCGCATGGGACGGGGACTGTGTCCAACCCGATTTGCTCGGTGCCCCAGACTGAGCCCCCTCCTTCCTCTCCCCCTCGTCCCCCTCGCCATCCCCCCCATCTTACCTCCTTCCCTTCCCCACAGCACCTGTATATATGTATATATGGTTGTACATATTTATTACTCTATTTATTTTACTTGTACATATCTATTCTATTTATTTTATTTTGTTAGTATGTTTGGTTTTGTTCTCTGTCTCCCCCTTTTAGACTGTGAACCCACTGTTGGGTAGGGACTGTCTCTATATGTTGCCAACTTGTACTTCCCAAGCCCCTAGTACAGTGCTCTGCACGTAGTAAGCGCTCAATAAATACGATTGATGATGATGATTGTACATATTTATTACTCTATTTATTTTATTTGTACGTATTTATTCTATTTATTTTATTTTGTTAATATGCTTTATTTTGTTTTCTGTCTCCCCCTTCTAGACTGTGAGCCCGCTGTTGGGTAGGGAACGTCTCTAGATGTTGCCAACTTGTACTTCCCAAGCGCTTAGTCCAGTGCTCTGCACACAGTAAGTGCTCAAGAAATACGATTGAATGAATGAAAGTATCCACCCGGGCACTCGGTACAGTGCCTGACACATAGTAAGCGCTTAACCAATACCACAGTTATTATTATCTGATGGGACTTGGTGACAGATCGACTATTTGGGTTGAAGGTGATGGATGGTCAAGGAAAACGCCAAGGCCGCAGGCTTGTGAGACCAGGAGAGCGGTGATGCTGTCTACAGTCTCACCGGTCTCAGCTCCACAACATCGCCAAGATCCGCCCTTTCCTCTCCATCCAAACCGCTACCCTGTTCGTTCAAACTCCCATCCTATCCCGACTGGATTACTGCATCAGCCTCCTCTCTGATCTCCCATCCTCCTGTCTCTCCCCACTTCAATCCATACTTCACGCCGCTGCCCAGATTGTCTTTGTCCAGAAACACTCTGGACATGTTACTCCCCTCTTCAAAAATCTCCAGTGGCTACCAATCAACCTACGCATCAGGCAAAAACTCCTGACTCTCGGCTTCAATGCTGTCCATCCCCTCGCCCCCTCCTACCTCACCTTCCTTCTCTCCTTCTCCAGCCCAACCCGCCCCCTCCGCTCCTCTGCTGCCGCTAACCTCCTCACCGTTAGGCCTCGTTCTCGCCTGTCCCGCCGTCGACCCCCGGCCCACGTCCTCCCCCTGGCTTGGAATGGCCTCCCTCTGCCCATCCGCCACGCTAGCTCTCTTCCTCCCTTCAAGGCCCTACTGAGAGCTCACCTCCTCCAAGAGGCCTTCCCAGATTGAGCCCCCTTCTTCCTCTCCCCCTCCCCATCCCCCCCACCCTCCCTCCTTCCCCTCCCCACAGCACCTGTATATATGTTTGTACAGATTTATTACTCTATTTATTTTCCTTGTGCATATTTACTATTCTATTTATTTTATTTTGTTAATACATTTTGTTTTGTTGTCTGTCTCCCCCTTCTAGACTGTGAGCCCGCTGTTGGGTAGGGACCGTCTCTATATGCTGCCAACTTGGACTTCCCAAGCGCTTAGTACAGTGCTCTGCACACTCTCCCCCTTCTAGACTGTGAGCCCGCTGTTGGGTAGGGACCGTCTCTAGATGTTGCCAACTTGCACTTCCCAAGCGCTTAGTACAGTGCTCTGCACACAGTAAGCGCTCAATAAATACGATTGAATGAATGAATGAATGATGGGAAGTCAAGGGGAGGAGAGGGTTTAGGTCAAGCTTGGGAGAATTCAATTTAAGTCAATAAAAATTTAATCTAATGGGGGAGAGCTGTAGTCCGACAAATCGGAGTGGAGGGGAGTGCCAGCGCAGAGAAAGAGTTGGTAGTAGCGGAGATGAATAATAATAATAATATCAATCAATCAATTAATCGTATTTATTGAGCACTTACTGTATGCAGAGCACTGTACTAAGCACTTGGGAAGTACAAGTTGGCAACATTTTTAGACTGTGAGCCCACTGTTGGGTAGGGACTGTCTCTATATGTTGCTAATTTGTACTTCCCAAGCGCTTAGTACAGTGCTCTGCACATAGTAAGCGCTCAATAAATACGATTGATGATGATATAGAGATGGCAATAATAATGGCATTTATTAAGCGCTTACTATGTGCAAAGCACTGTTCTAAGCGCCGGGGAGGTTACAAAGCAATCAGGTTGTCCCACGGGGGGCTCGCAGTCTTAACCCCCATTTTCCAGATGAGGTAACTGAGGCCCAGAGAAGTGAAGTGACTTGTCCAAGTCACACAGCGGACAGTTGGCGGAGCCGGGATTTGAACCCATGACCTCCGACTCCAAAGCCCGGGCTCCTTCAACTGAGCCAAGCTGCTTCTCTAACAAGGACGAGAACAAGGATCTGGTGAGTTCTTTTAGACTGAGAGCCCACTGTTGGGTAGGGACTGTCTCTATATGTTGCCAACTTGTACTTCCCAGGCGCTTAGTACAGTGCTCTGCACACAGTAAGCGCTCAATAAATACGATTGATGATGATGATGATGAGTAAGTTGGGTTAAGAGGTCCAAGGAATAGGATCTGGCGTGCCCTGGGAGAGAGTGGATAAGCAGGAGGGAGAGAGGCGATCAAGTGGCTTCCAGTCGGTGGTCAGGAGTTTCTCCTTTCCTTGGAGAGGAATGGGCAACTCCTGGAGGATTTTAAGGAATAATAATAATAATAATAATGGCATTTATTAAGCGCTTACTGTATGCAAAGCACTGTTCTAAGCGCTGGGGAGGTTACAAGGTGATCAGGTTGTCCTGAGGAGGGCTTACAGTCTTCATCCCCATTTTCCAGATGAGGGAACTGAGGCCCAGAGAAGTGAAGTGACTTGCCCAAAGTCACACAGCTGACAATTGGCGGAGCCGGGATTTGAACCCATGACCTCTGACTCCGAAGCCCGGGCTCTTTCCATTGCGTGTGGAATCGTATTTTAGAGAAATGAGCCAGGCAGCAGAATGCTGCCCGTTGTTGGGTAGGGACCGTCTCTATATGTTGCCAACTTGTCCTTCCCAAGCGCTTAGTACAGTGCTCACTAAATACGATTGAATGAATGAATGAATGAATGAATAAATGAATAGACTGGAGGCAAGAAGACCCGTGAAGAGGCTGATGCAGTGGTCAGGCTGGGCTTACGACACGATTATGTCATATTATGATTATGCTTTGCACCTAGGGAGCGCTTGACAAATACCATCGTCATCATTATTATTATTAATATAATAATAATAATAATTAGAGAAGCAGAGTGGCTCAATGGAAAGAGCATGCGCTTGGGAGTCAGAGGTCAGGGGTTCAAATCCCTGCTCTACCAATTGTCCGCTGTGTGACTTTGTGTAAGTCACTTCACTTCTCTGCGCCTCAGTTCCCTCATCTGCAAAATGGGGATGAAGACTGGGAGCCCCCCGTGGGACAACCTGATCACCTTGTATCCTCCCCAGCGCTTAGAACAGTGCTTTGCACATAGTAAGCGCTGAACAAATGCCATTATTATTATTATTATTATCACAGACTGTGAGCTCGTTGTGGGCAGGGACTGTCTCTATTGCTGCACTGTACTTTCCCACGCGCTTAGTACAGCGCTCCGCACACAGTCGGCGCTCAATAAATAGTACGGAATGAGTGAATTAGGAGGGGCGGGGAGGGGAAGTGGGGCAGGGAGGAAGACGGGAGTGAGGTAAAGGAGGAGGAAGAAAATGGCTTTCGCCATCCTAGTGTTCAGTTGCTGCTGCCTAATCCTGTGTTTGTTCATTTATTCAGTTGTATTTAATCAATCAATCAATCAATCGTATTGATTGAGCGCTGACTGTGTGCAGAGCACTGTACTAAGCGCTTGGGAAGGACAAGTTGGCAACATAGAGAGACGGTCCCTACTTAACAGGGGGCTCACAGTCTACTGAGCGCTTACTGTGTGCCAATTACTGTACTACTACTACTAATAATAATAATGGCATTTGTTAAGCGCTTACTATGTGCACAGCACTGTTCCTCAGTCAAGGAGACTGATCCCCTTGTAACCTCCCCAGCGCTTAGAACAGTGCTTTGCACATAGTAAGCGCTTAACAAATGCCATTATTATTATTATTATTAAACTCACTGTGGGCAGCGAATATGTGTCTCTTCATTGTTGTATTATCCATTCATTCAATCGTATTTATTGAGCGCTTACTGTGTGCAGGGCACTGTACTAAGCGCTTGGGAAGGACAAGTCGGCAACATCTAGAGACGGTCCCCGCCCAACAGCGGGCTCACGGTCTAGAAGGGGGGAGACAGGCAACGAAAACAAGCAATCAATCAATCAATCAATCATATTTATTGAGCGCTTACTATGTGCAGAGCACTGTACTAAGCGCTTGGGAAGTACAAATTGGCATCACATAGAGACAGTCCCTACCCAACAGTGGGCTCACAGTCTAAGAGACTGCTATTTTTTTGCTATTGACAGACATCAATAGCAAAAAAATAAATAGAATTAAAGCTATATACCCATGATTAATAAATAAAATAAAAATATGTACATTCATTGATTCATTCAGTCGTACTTATTGAGCGCTTACTGCGTGCACAGGACTGTACTAAGCGCTTGGGAAGTGCAAGTCGGCGACATAGAGAGACGGTCCCTACCCAACAACGGGCTCACGGTCTAGAAGGGGGAGACACACAACGAAACAAAACATGTGGACGGGTGTCAAGTCGTCAGAAAAAATAGAATTAATGTTAAATGCACATCGTTAACAAAATAAATAGACTAGTAAATATGTACAAGTCAGCTGTGTGACTCTGGGCAAGTCACTTCACTTCTCTGGGCCTCAGTTCCCTCATCTGTAAAATGGGGATGAAGACTGTGAGCCCCCCGTGGGACAACCTGATCACCTTGTATCCTTCCCAGCGCTTAGCACAGCGCTTTCCACAGGAGTAGCAGCGGGGCTGAGTGGAAAGAGCCCGGGCTTTGGAGTCAGAGGTCATGGGTTCAAATCCCCGGCTCCGCCACTTGTCAGCTGGGTGACTTTGGGCAAGTCGCTTCACTTCTTTGTGCCTCAGTTACCTCATCTGTAAAATGGGGATTAAGACTGTGAGCCCCCCGTGGGACAACCTGATCACCTTGTATCCCCCTCAGCGCTTAGAACAGTGCCTGGCACACAGTAGGCGCTTAATAAATGCCATCATTATTATTCTCTGTGCCTCAGTTCCCTCATCTGTCAAATGGGGATGAAGACTGGGAGCCGCACGTGGGACAACCTGATCACCTTGGATCTACTCCAGCGCTTAGAACAGTGCTTGACATATAGTAAGCGCTTAACAAATACCATTATTATTATTATTATTATCGTCATGTGTCAAATGGGGATGAAGACTGTGAGCCCCACATGGGATAACCTGATCACCTTGTATTCCCCTGTCCCAGCGCTTAGAACAGTGCTTGGCACATAGTAAGTGCTTAACAAATACCATCATTATTATTATTATTATTGTTATTATCATCATCATCATCAATCGCATTTATTGAGCGCTTACTGTGTGCAGAGCACTGTACTAAGCGCTTGGGAAGTACAAGTTGGCAACATATAGAGACGGTCCCTACCCAACAGTGGGCTCACAGTCTAAAAGGGGGAGACAGAGAACAAAACCAAACGTACTAACAAAATAAAATAAATAGAATAGATATGTACAAATAAAATAAATAAATAAATATTTAATAAATAATAAATAATATTATCTCATCTGTAAAATGGGGATGAAGACTGTGAGCCCCACGAGGGACAACCTGATCACCTTGTATCCCCCCCCTGCCCCAAAGGGCTTAGAACAGTGCTTGGCACATAGTAAGCGCTTAACAAATACTATTATTATTATTATTATTATTATTATTATTATTATCATCTCATCTGTAAAATGGGGATGAAAACTGTGAGCCCCACGAGGGACAACCTGATCACCTTGTATCCCCCCCCCCCCCCCCGCAGGGCTTAGAACAGTGTTTGGCACATAGTAAGTGCTTAACAAATACTATTATTATTATTATTATTATTATTATTATTATTATTATTATCTCATCTGTAAAATGGGGATGAAGACTGTAAGCCCCACGAGGGACAACCTGATCACCTTGTATCCCCCCCCCCCGAAGGGCTTAGAACAGTGCTTGGCACATAGTAAGCGCTTAACAAATACCATTATTATTATTATTATTATTGTTATTATTATTATTATTATCTCACCTGTAAAATGGGGATGAAGACTGTGAGCCCCATGCGGGACAACCTGATTACCTTGGATCTACCCCAGCGCTTAGAACAGTGCTCTGCACATAGTAAGCGCTTAATAAATGCCATCATTATTATTATTATATTGGGAAGCAGCGTGGCTCAGGGGAAAGGGCCCGGGCTTTGGAGTCAGAGGTCGTGGGTTCAAATCCCGGCTCCGCCACTTGTCTGCTGTGTGACTCTGGGCAAGTCACTGAACTTCCCTGTGCCTCAGTTCCCTCATCTGTAAAATGGGGATTAAGACTGTGAGCCCCCCATCGGACAACCTGATCACCTTGTGTCCTCCTCAGCGCTTAGAACAGTGCTTTGCACATAGTAAGTGCTTAATAAATGCCATCATCATCATTATTATTACATCACAACTTCTCTGTGCCTCAGTTCCCTCATCTGTCAAATGGGGATGGAGACTGTGAGCCCCCCGGGGGACAACCTGATCACCTCGCAACCTCCCGGGCGCTTAGAACAGGGCTTTGCACATAGTAAGCGCTTAATAAATGTCATCATCATTATTATTATTGTCACAACTTCTCTGGGCCTCAGTTCCCTCATGCTTTGCACTTAGTAAGCGCTTAATAAATATCATCATTACTATTATTGTCTCAACTTCTCTGTGCCTCAGTTCTCTCATCTGTCAAAATGAAATAAATAGAATACATATGTACAAATAAAATAAATTCATTCATTCATTCCCAAGCGCTTAGTACAGTGCTCTGCACACAGTAAGCGCTCAATAAATACGATTGATGATGATGATGTCAAATGGGGATGGAGACTGTGAGCCCCCCGGGGGACAACCTGATCACCTCGTAACCTCCCCGGCGCTTAGAACAGTGCTTTGCACATAGTAAGCGCTTAATAAATGTCATCATCATCATTATTATTAAGTCACTTAACTTCTCTGTGCCTCAGTTCTCTCATCTGTCAAATGGGGATGGAGACTGTGAGCTCCCCGGGGGACAACCTGATCACCTCGCAACCTCCCCGGCGCTTAGACCAGTGCTTGGCACATAGTAAGCGCTTAATAAATGTCATCGTCGTTATTATTATCAAGTCACAACTTCTCTGGGCCTCAGTTCCCTCATGCTTTGCACTTAGTAAGCGCTTAATAAATATCATCATTATTATTATTGTCATCTGGGCCTCAGTTCCCTCGTGCTTTGCACTTAGTAAGCGCTTAATAAATGCCATCATCATCATTATTATTATTAAGTCACTTAACTTCTCTGTGCCTCAGTTCTCTCATCTGTCAAATGGGGATGGAGACTGTGAGCCCCCCGGGGGACCACCTGATCACCTCGTAACCTCCCCGGCGCTTAGAACAGGGCTTTGCACATAGTAAGCGCTTAATAAATGTCATCATTATTATTATTATTAAGTCACTTAACTTCTCTGTGCCTCAGTTCTCCCATCTGTCAAATGGGGATGGAGACTGTGAGCCCCCCGGGGGACAACCTGATCACCTCGTAACCTCCCGGGCGCTTAGAACAGGGCTTTGCACATAGTAAGCGCTTAATAAATGTCATCTTCATCATTATTATTAAGTCACAACTTCTCTGGGCCTCAGTTCCCTCATGCTTTGCACTTAGTAAGCGCTTAATAAATGCCATCATCATTATTATTATTATTATTAAGTCACAACTTCTCTGTGCCTCAGTTCTCCCATCTGTCAAATGGGGATGGAGACTGTGAGACCCCCGTGGGACAACCTGATCACCCTGTAACCTCCTCAGCAATTAGAACAGTGCTTTGCACATGGTAAGCGCTTAATAAATGCCATCATTATTATTATTAAGTCACAACTTCTCTGGGCCTCAGTTCTCTCATCTGTCAAATGGGGATGGAGACTGTGAGCCCCCCGTGGGACAACCTGATCACCTGGCAACCTCCCCGGCACTTAGAACAGTGCTTTGCACTTAGTAAGTGCTTAATACATGTCATCATCATTATTATTATTGTCACAACATCTCTGGGCCTCAGTTCCCTCGTGCTTTGTGCACTTAGTAAGTGCTTAATAAATGCCATCATCATTATTATTATTATTAAGTCACTTAACTTCTCTGTGCCTCAGTTCTCTCATCTGTCAAATGGGGATGGAGACTGTGAGCCCCCCGGGGGACAACCTGATCACCTCGTAACCTCCCCGGCGCTTAGAACAGGGTTTTGCACTTAGTAAGCGCTTAATAAATGTCATCATCGTTATTACTATTGTCACAACTTCTCTGTGCCTCAGTTCCCTCATCTGTCAAATGGGGATGGAGACTGTGAGCCCCCCGTGGGACAACCTGATCACCTTGCAACCTCCCCAGTGCTTAGAACAGTGCTTTGCACATAGTAAGCGCTTAATAAATGTCATCATCGTCATTATCATTAAGTCACAACTTCTCTGGGCCTCAGTTCCCTCATGCTTTGCACTTAGTAAGCGCTTAATAAATATCATCATTATTATTATTGTCTCAACTTCCCTGGGCCTCAGTTCCCTCATGCTTTGCACTTAGTAAGCGCTTAATAAATGTCATCATTATTATTATTATTATTAAGTCACTACTTCTCTGGGCCTCCTCAGTTCCCTCATCTGTCAAATGGGGATGGAGACTGTGAGCCCCCCGGGGGACAACCTGATCACCCCGCAACCTCCCCGGCGCTTAGAACAGTGCTTTGCACATAGTAAGCGCTTAATAAATGCCATCGTCGTTATTATTATCAAGTCACAACTTCTCTGGGCCTCAGTTCCCTCGTGCTTTGCACTTAGTAAGCGCTTAATAAATATCATCATTATTATTATTGTCACTTCACTTCTCTGGGCCTCAGTTCCCTCATCTGTCAAATGGGGACGGAGACTGTGAGCCCCCCGTGGGACAACCTGATCACCTCGCAACCTCCCCGGCGCTTAGACCAGTGCTTTGCACATAGTAAGCGCTTAATAAATGTCATCATCGTTATTATTATCAAGTCACAACTTCTCTGGGCCTCAGTTCCCTCGTGCTTTGCACTTAGTAAGCGCTTAATAAATATCATCATAATTATTATTGTCACAGCTTCTCTGGGCCTCAGTTCCCTCATGCTTTGCACTTAGTAAGCGCTTAATAAATATCATCATTATTATTACTAAGTCACAACTTCTCTGGGCCTCAGTTCCCTCATGCTTTGCACTTAGTAAGCGCTTAATAAATGTCATCATCATCATTATTATTATTAAGTCACTACTTCTCTGGGCCTCCTCAGTTTCCTCATCTGTCAAATGGGGATGGAGACTGTGAGCACCCCGTGGGAGAACCTGATCACCTCGTAACCTCCCCGGCGCTTAAAACAGTGCTTTGCACATAGTAAGCGCTTAATAAATGTCATCATCGTTATTATTATCAAGTCACAACTTCTCTGGGCCTCAGTTCCCTCGTGCTTTGCACTTAGCAAGCGCTTAATAAATATCATCATTATTATTATTGCCACAACTTCTCTGGGCCTCAGTTCCCTCATGCTTTGCACTTAGTAAGCGCTTAATAAATATCATCATTATTATTACTAAGTCACAACTTCTCTGGGCCTCAGTTCCCTCGTGCTTTGCACCTAGTAAGCGCTTAATAAATGCCATCATCATTATTATTATTATTAAGTCACTTAACTTCTCTGTGCCTCAGTTCCCTCATCTGTCAAATGGGGATGGGGACTGTGAGCCCCCCGGGGGACAACCTGATCACCTCGTAACCTCCCCGGCGCTTAGAACAGGGCTTTGCACTTAGTAAGCGCTTAATAAATGTCATCATCATTATTATTATTGTCACAACTTCTCTGGGCCTCAGTTCCCTCATGCTTTGCACTTAGTAAGCGCTTAATAAATATCATCATTACTATTATTGTCTCAACTTCTCTGTGCCTCAGTTCTCTCATCTGTCAAAATAAAATAAATAGAATACATATGTACAAATAAAATAAATTCATTCATTCATTCCCAAGCGCTTAGTACAGTGCCCTGCACACAGTAAGCGCTCAATAAATACGATTGATGATGATGATGTCAAATGGGGATGGAGACTGTGAGCCCCCCGGGGGACAACCTGATCACCTCGTAACCTCCCCGGCGCTTAGAACAGTGCTTGGCACATAGTAAGCGCTTAATAAATGTCATCATCATCATTATTATTAAGTCACTTAACTTCTCTGTGCCTCAGTTCTCTCATCTGTCAAATGGGGATGGAGACTGTGAGCTCCCCGGGGGACAACCTGATCACCTCGCAACCTCCCCGGCGCTTAGAACAGTGCTTGGCACATAGTAAGCGCTTAATAAATGTCATCGTCGTTATTATTATCAAGTCACAACTTCTCTGGGCCTCAGTTCCCTCATGCTTTGCACTTAGTAAGCGCTTAATAAATATCATCATTATTATTATTGTCACAACTTCTCTGGGCCTCCTCAGTTCCCTCATGCTTTGCACTTAGTAAGCGCTTAATAAATGTCATCATCATCATTATTATTAAGTCACAACTTCTCTGGGCCTCAGTTCCCTCGTGCTTTGCACTTAGTAAGCGCTTAATAAATGCCATCATCATCATTATTATTATTAAGTCACTTAACTTCTCTGTGCCTCAGTTCTCTCCTCTGTCAAATGGGGATGGAGACTGTGAGCCCCCCGGGGGACAACCTGATCACCTCGTAACCTCCCCGGCCCTTAGAACAGGGCTTTGCACATAGTAAGCGCTTAATAAATGTCATCATCATTATTATTATTATTAAGTCACTTAACTTCTCTGTGCCTCAGTTCTCCCATCTGTCAAAAGGGGATGGAGACTGTGAGCCCCCCGGGGGACTACCTGATCACCTCGTAACCTCCCGGGCGCTTAGAACAGGGCTTTGCACATAGTAAGCGCTTAATAAATGTCATCTTCATCATTATTATTAAGTCACAACTTCTCTGGGCCTCAGTTCCCTCATGCTTTGCACTTAGCGCTTAATAAATGTCATCATCATTATTATTATTATTAAGTCACAACTTCTCTGGGCCTCAGTTCCCTCGTGCTTTGCACTTAGTAAGCGCTTAATAAATGTCATCATTATTATTATTAAGTCACAACTTCTCTGGGCCTCCTCAGTTCCCTCATGCTTTGCACTTAGTAAGCGCTTAATAAATGTCATCATCATCATTATTATTAAGTCACAATTTCTCTGGGCCTCAGTTCCCTCGTGCTTTGCACTTAGTAAGCGCTTAATAAATGTCATCATCATTATTATTATTATTGTCACAACTTCTCTGTGCCTCAGTTCCCTCATCTGTCAAATGGGGATGGGGACTGTGAGCCCCCCGGGGGACAACCTGATCACCTGGTAACCTTCCCTGGTGCTTAGAACGGTGCTTGGCACCTAGTAAGCCCTTATAACATATGATGATGATGATGATGATGATGATTATTATTATTATTATACTAATGATGCTAATTCTTCTTTCTCTTCTTGGAGGCTCTGGGTGGGGGGCGGGGCCTGCGGCTGGCCGCCCCGTCCCTGTCCTTCCTCCGTCGGCCGCTGGGGGCGGGGCGGGGCCGTGCGCGGCACTCACCTGTAGGGCACGGGCCACTGCCGCCGGGGGGCGCTGCCGCTCCCGCTCCCGCTGCCGTCCCCGCCGAGGCCGCCAGGGGGCGACGCCCGCCCCGAGACCCCCGCCAGGAGGACCCCCAGCCACAGGCCCGCCCACGGACCCGGACCCGTAGCCGGAGGCGCCATCGCCGCGCACGCGCACACAGCCCTTCCCTTCCCCTCCCCTCCCGGCCCCGCCCACCGGCCCGAGCCCCGCCCGCCATTGGCCCGTCTCCTCCCGGGCCCCGCCCACTCCCAGAGGCCCTCGCCCACTATTGGCCCCGCCCCTCCACGGCCCCTCCCACTACTGGCCCCCCTCTCCTCCCGGGCCCCGCCCACTCCCCAGGGCCCCGCCCGCTCCTGACCCCTCTCATCCGTTCTATTCTATTCCTTCACACTACTGGCCCCGCCCACTCCCCGGGCCCCACCTACGATTGGCCCCTCTCTTCCCGGGCCCCGACCACTGCTCATGGCTCCTCCTCCCATTGGTCTTTCCCCTCCACGGCCCCGCCCACTCCTGACCCCTCTCCTTCATTCTATTCATTCCTTCACACCATTGGCCCCGCCCACTCCCCGGGCTCCGCCTACGATTGGCCCCTCTCTTCCCGGGCCCCGCCCACTCCCCTGGGCCCCTCGTCCCATTGGTCCCTCCCCTCCACGGCCCCGCCCACTCCCCACGGCCCCGCCCATTATTGCCCCCTCCTCCCGAGCCCCGCCCGCCATTGGCCCCGCTGTTCCCGGGCCCCGCCCACTCCCCCGGCCCCCGCCCACCATCGGTCCCTCTCCTACCGGGCCCCGCCCACTATTGGTCCCGCCCATCCGCGGCCCCGCCCACTCCCCGAGCCCCGCCCGCCATTGGCCCCGCTCTTCCCCGGCCCCTCCCCCCATTGGTCCCTCTCCTTCCGGCCCCCGCCCTCTCCCCAGGGGCCCGCCCGCCATTGGCCCCTTTCCTCCCGGGCCCCGCCCCTCCACGGCCCCGCCTACTACTGGCCCCCCCTCTCCTCCCGGGCCTCGCCCCCGCCCGCTTCCCCGGGCCCCGCCCACTACTGACCCCTCTCATTCATTCTTTTCATTCGTTCACACTATTGGCCCCGCCCACTACTGACCCCTCTCCTTCATTCTATTCATTCCTTCGCACTATTGGCTCCGCCCACTCCCCGGGCCCCGCCTCCCATTGGTCCCTCCCCTCGCGGGCCCCGCCCACTCCCCCGAGCCCCACCTTCCATTGGTCCCCCACCTCCACGGCCCGGGCCTCACCTACGATTGGCCCATCTCTTCCCGGGCCCCGCCCACTCCCCCGGGCCCCACCTCCCATTGGTCTCTCCCCTCCCCGGGCCCCGCCCACTCCTGACCCCTCTCATTCCTTCTATTCATTCCTTCACACTATTGGCCCCGCCCACTCCCCGGCCCCCTTCCTCCCATTGGTCCCTCCCCTCCCGGGCCCCGCCCACAGCTCCGGGCCCCTTCCTCCCATTGGTCCCTCCCCTCCCGGGCCCCGCCCACTGCTCCGGGCCCCTCCTCCCATTGGTCCCTCCCCTCCACGGCCCCGCCCACTCATGTTGTCGACTTGTCCTTCCCAAGCGCTTAGAGCAGTGCTCTGCACACAGTAGGCGCTCAGTAAATATGATTGATTGATTGATTGATTGATTCTTGGGTCCAGTGCTCTGTAACACTAGGTGTTCAATAAATGCTATTCTTTGGAAGTTCCCACATGACCATGCATCTTATCTTGGACTCTCCCAAGTGCTTAGTATAATCAATCAATCAATCAATCAATCGTATTTATTGAGCGCTTACTGTGTGCAGAGCACTGTACTAAGCGCTTGGGAAGTACTCTGCACCCACTAAGCGCGAAATAAATACGACTGATCTCCCTAAGTGCTTAGTATAGTGCTCCGGACCCAGTAAGCGCGAAATAAATGCGACTGATCTCCCTGAAAAATGGTATTTGTTAAGCACTTACTATGTGCTTAACAAGCGCTTAGTACAGTGCTCTGCACATAGTCAGCGCTCAATAAATACGATTGATTGATTGATGTGCCAAGCACTGTTCTAAGCACTGGGGTGGATACAAGGTGATCAGGTTGTCCCACGTGGGGCTCAGTCTTAATCCCCACTTTCCAGGTGAGGTAACTGAGGCACAGAGGAAGTGAAGTGACTTGCCCAGGGTGACACAGCAAACAAGCGGTGCAGTCAGGATTAGAACCCACAGCCTCTGACTCCCAAGCCCGGGCTCTGGCCGCTAAGGAGTTTACTTGGCTTACCATCTGAAATTGGCCTGGCAGCACCTCTGATGGGATAGAGAAGCAGAGAAGCAGCATGGCTCAGTGGAAAAGAGTGTGGGTTTGGAGTCAGAGGGCATGGGTTCAAATCCCTGCTCCACCAATTAATAATAATAATAATAATAATGGCATTCGTTAAGCGCTTACTATGTGCAAAGCACCGTTCTAAGCGCTGGGGGGGGATACAAGGTGATCAAGTTGTCCCACGGGGGGCTCACAGTCTTAATCCCCATTTTACAGATGAGGTGACTGAGGCACAGAGAAGTTGAGGGACTTGCCCAAAGTCACACAGCTGACAAGTGGTGGAGCTGGGAGCTGGGATGTAGTGGGCTTGGGCGTCCGAAGGTCACAGGTTCTAATCCCGGCTCTGCCACCTGTCTGCTGTGTGGCCTTGGGCGAGTCACTTCACTTTCTCTGGGCCTCAGTTACCTCGTCTGGAAAATGGAGATATATATGTATATATGTTTGTACTTATTTTTTACTCTATTTATTTATTTATTTTATTTTGTAAGTATGTTTGGTTTTGTCCTCTGTCTCCCCCTTTTAGACTGTGAGCCCACTGTTGGGTAGGGACCGTCTCTAGATGTTGCCAATTTGTACTTCCCAAGCGCTTAGTACAGTGCTGTGCACATAGTAAGCGCTCAATAAATACGATTGATTGATCGATTCATTCGATCGTATTTATTGAGCGCTTACTGTGTGCAAAGCACTGTACTAAGCGTTTGGGGAATACAAGTCAGCAACATAGAGAGACGGTTCCTACCCAACAACGGGCTCACAGTCTAGAAGGGACAACAAAACAAAGCATGGTTAGCCCTTAGCAAATACCATACTGTGTTATTATTATTACTGTTATTATTATTATTAGCAGCGTGGCTCAGTGGAAAGAGCCCGGGCTTTGGAGTCAGAGGTCATGGGTTCAAATCCCAGCTCCGCCAACTGTCTGCTGTGTGACTTTGGGCAAGTCACTTCATCATCATCATCATCATCATCAATCATATTTATTGAGTGCTTACTGTGTGCAGAGCACTGTACTAAGCGCTTGGGAAGTACAAGTTGGCAACATATAGAGACAGTCCCTACCCAACAGTGGGCTCACAGTCTAAATTGTGATGCCAATTTGTACTTCCCAAGCGCTTAGTACAGTGCTCTGCACATAGTAAGCGCTCAATAAATACGATTGATTGATTGATTGATTGATTAAAAGGACTTCACTTCTCTGGGTCTCAGTTCCCTCATCTGTAAAATGGGGATGAAGACTGTGAGCCCCCCGGGGGACAACCTGATCACCTCGTAACCTCCCCAGCGCTTAGAACGGTGCTTTGCACGTAGTAAGCGCTCAATAAATGCCATTATTGTTATTATTATTATTCTTCTCTGTGCCTCAGTGACCTCATCTGTAAAATGGGGATGAAGACTGTGAACCCCCCGGGGGATAACCTGATCACCTCGTAACCTCCCCAATGCTTAGAACAGTGCTTTGCACATAGTAAGCGCTTAACAAATACTATTATTATTATTATTATTATTCTCTGTGCCTCAGTTACCTCATCCGTAAAATGGGGATTAAAACTGTGAGCCCCCCCCCGGGGACAACCTGATCACCTCGTAACCTCCCCAGCGTTTAGAACAGTGCTTTGCACATAGTAAGTGCTTAACAAATGCCATCATTATCATTAGTATGATTATTCTCTGTGCCTCAGTGACCTCATCCATAAAATGGGGATGAAGACTGTGAGCCCCCTGAGGGACAACCTGATCACCTTGTAACCTCCCCAGCGCTTAGGACAGTACTTTGCACATAGTAAGCGCTTAATACTGTTATTGTTATTATTATTATTATTATTCTCTGTGCCTCAGTTCCCTCATCTGTAAAATGGGGATGAAGACTGTGAGCCCCCTGTGGGACAACCTGATTACCTTGTAACCTCCCCAGCGCTTAGGACAGTGCTTTGCACATAGTAAGCGCTTAATGAATGCCATTATTGTTATTATTATTATTATTCTCTGTGCCTCAGTGACCTCATCTGTAAAATGGGGATGAAGACTGTGAGCCCCCCGTGGGACAACCTGATCACCTGGTAACCTCCCCAGCGCTTAGGACAGTACTTTGCACGTAGTAAGCGCTTAATACTGTTGTTATTATTATTATTATTCTCTGTGCCTCAGTTCCCTCATCTGTAAAATGGGGATGAAGAGTGTGAGCCCCCCGGGGGACAACCTGATCACCTCGTAACCTCCCCAGCGCTTAGAACAGTGCTTTGCACATAGTAAGCGCTTAACGAATGCCATTATTATTATTATTATTATTATTATCATTATTATTATTATTATTATTATCGCACTGAAGCATCGTCGCCCCAAACCTGGCCCGCCCCGAGAGGCTTCTCGCCCCTCCCTCTGCGGCCTGGAGGGGGCGCGCGCGGAGAGCGCATGCGCCCGGAAGCGGAGAGGGCGCATGCGCGCTGCGGGAGCCCAAGGGGCGCACGCGCACTGCGGGAGCGGCGGAGAGGGCGCATGCGCGCTGCGGAAGCGGCGGGGAGGGCGCATGCGCGCTGAGGAAGCACCGCCCTCACCGTTGCATCGCCGGGGGCGGAGTGCGTGCGTGCGTGCGTGCGCGTGCCCGAAGACAAGCCCGGCTGCGTGCGTTCGGGAGGTGCGGCCGAGGAGGCGCCATGGGGCGGCCCCGGGTGGCCGTGGTCCTGGCGGGCTGCGGGGTGTTCGACGGCAGCGAGCTGCACGAGGCCTCGGCCGCCCTGGTGCACCTCAGCCGCGGCGGGGCCGAGGTGAGGGGACGGGGCCGGGGGCCTAGCTTGGGCAGGAGGGGCGTGACGTGATCCCGGGGCGTGGTCGGAGCCGAGGGGCGTGACGTAATCGTGGGGGGCGTGGCACGGGCATGAGGGGTGTGACGTCATCACGGGGCGTGGCTTGTGTCGAGGGGCGTGGCGTAAGCACGGGGCGGGCGTGGCTTAAGATGATAGGATGGGCGTGGCGTAGGCTTGGGGGCGTGGCGTAAGCACGGGGGCGTGCGTGGTGTAAGATGACGGGTGGTGCCTGGGCGGGAGGGGCGTGGCGTAGACCGAGGGCGTGGCCTGGGCGGGAGGGGCGTGGCTTGAGGCTGAGGGGCGTGGCCTGGGTGGGAGGGGCGTGACGTAAACATGGGGCGTGACCTGAGAGGGAGGGGCGTGATGTAAGCAGGGGGCGTGCCCTGGGCGGAGGGGCGTGACGCAAGCAGGGGGCGTGTCTGGGGCGGGAGGGGCGAGCGCGGGGGCGTGGCTTGGGCGGGAGGGGCGTGACGCGAGCGCGGGGGCGTGGCCTGGGCGGGTGGGGCGTGACTAGGATGAAGCGTGGCTTGAGACCAAGGGGCGTGGCCTAGGTGGGAGGGGCGTGGCGTAAGCACGGGGCGTGCCCTGGAGGGAGGGGCGTGGCGCGCACGTGGGGGCTGTGACGTGGGCGTGGCTTGAGACTGAAGGGCGTGGCCTAGGCGGGAGGGGCGTGGCGTAAGCACGGGGCGTGCCCTGGAGGGAGGGGCGTGGTGCGCACGTGGGGGCTGTGACGTGGGCGTGGCTTGAGACAGAGGGGCGTGGCCCGGGCGGGCGGGGCGTGACGTGAACGTGGGGGCGTGGCCTGATCCGGAGGGGGCGTGGCCTGGGCGTGGCGTAAGCATGGGGGCGTGACCGGAGCCTTGGGGGGGCATAAATAGAATATAAAAAAGAGTATAGAAATATGAATATACAAATATGAATATATAAACATGAATATATAAATATGAATTGAAATTATAAATTAATAAACTCGTCATTAATAACTAATAATTTAATCAATTTACTAACATATCAATTTATTGATCATTTAATTATTTATTAATAAATAAATAATTATTAATGATTATTGGTATTAATAAATTAATAATAAATTATATATGGGGTATAAATATTATATGAGTATATATATAAAAATATAAATATATAAATATGAATATATGAATGTGAATATATAAATGGCATTTATCAAAGGCTTATTATACTACTACTACTAATAATAATGGTATTTGTTAAGCACCTACTATGTGCGAAGCACTGTTCTAAGCGCTGGGGGGATACAAGGTGATAATAATAATGGCATTTATTAAGCGCTTACTATGTGCAAAGCACCGTTTTAAGCGCTGGGGAGCTTGCAAGGTGGTAATAATAATCATAAAAATGGCATTTACTAAGCGCTTACTATGTGCAAAGCACCGTTCTAAGCTCTGGGGAGGTTACAAGGTGATAATAATAATAATAGTAGTAATAATAATGGCATTTATTAAGTGCTTACTATGTGCAAAGCACTGTTCTAAGCGCTGGGGGGATACAAGGTGGTGATAATAATAATAATGGCATTTATTAAGCGCTTACTATGTGCAAAGCACCGTTCTAAGCACTGGGGAGGTTACAGGGTGATCAGGTTGTCCCACGGGGGGCTCACAGTCTTCATCCCCATTTTACAGATGAGGGAACTGAGGCCCAGAGAAGTGAAGTGACTTGCCCAAAGTCACACAGCTGACAATTGGCGGAGCCCGGGTTTGAACCCATAGTAATAATAATAATAATAATAATAGTATTTGTTAAGTGCTTACTATGTGCAAAGCATTGTTCTAAGCGCTGGGGAGGTTACAAGGTGATCAGGTTGTCCCACGGGGGGCTCACAGTCTTCACCCCCATTTTACAAATGAGGGAACTGAGGCACAGAGAAGTGAAGTGACTTGCCCAAAGTCACACAGCTGACAATTGGTGGAGCCCGGGTTTGAACCCATAATAATAATAATAATAATAATAATGATGATAATAATAATAATAATAGTATTAAGCGCTTAATATGTGCAAAGCACTGTTCTAAGCGCTGAGGAGGTTACAAGGTGATCAGGTTGTCCCACGGGGGGCTCACAGTCTTCACCCCCATTTTACAGATGAGGGAACTGAGGCCCAGAGAAGTGAAGCGACTTGCCCAAAGTCACACAGCTAACAATTGGCAAAGCTGGGGTTTGAACCCGTGACCTTTGACTCCAAAGCCCAGGCTCTTTCATTCATTCATTCATTCATTCATTCATTCATTCAATCGTATTTATTGAGCACTTACTGTGTGCAGAGCACTGTACTAAGCGCTTGGGAAGTACAGGTTTCCATTGAAGGAAGCTTTCCCGTGATGGAGCGGGGGGTTCCACAGGCCGCACTAAGGTTGACGTTTGTCGACAAAGTTTGTCGACATAGTTTGACGTTTGTCACGGGGGGCTCACAGTATTAATCCCCATTTTATCAGGTTATCCCACAGGGGTGGGGGGGGCTCCTAGTCTTCTTCATCAATTTGTACTTCCCAAGCGCTTAGTACGGTGCTCTGCACATAGTAAGCGCTCAATAAATACGATTGATGATGACGATGATCCCCATTTGACAGATGAGGGAACTGAGGCACAAAGAATAATAATAATGGCATTTGTTAAGCGCTTAGTACGCGCAGAGCTCTGTTCTAAGCACTGGGGAGGTCACGAGGTGATCAGGTTGTCTGCCGGGGGGGGGCTCGTAGTCTTCATCCCCATTTTCCAGATGAGGTCACTGAGGCCCAGAGAAGGAAAGTAAGTTGCCCAAGGTCACCCAGCTGACAAGTGGTGGAGCTGGGATGAGAACCCACATCCCCATTTTACAGACAATAATAATAATAATAATGATGGCATTTGTTAAGCGCTTACTATGTGCGAAGCACTGTTCTAAGCGCTGGGGAGGATACAAGATGGTCAGGTTGTCCCACATGGGGCTCACAGTCTTCATCCCCATTTTACAGATGAGGGAACTGAGGCTGTTGGGTGGGGACCGTCTCTATATGTTGCCAACTTGTACTTCCCAAGCGCTTAGTACAGTGCTCTGCACACAGTAAGCGCTCAATAAATACGATTGATTGATTGATCTGCACACAGTAAGTGCTCAATAAATATGATTGAATAAATGAATGAATGAGGCACAAAGAATAATTATAATGGCATTTGTTAAGCGCTTACTCTGTGCAGAGCACTGTTCTAAGCGCTCGGGAGGTTACAAGGTGATCGGGTTGTCCCCCGGGGGGCTCACAGTCTTCATCCCCATTTTCCAGGTGAGGTCACTGAGGCTCAGAGAAGCGAAATGAGTTGCCCCAAGTCACCCAGCCGACAAGCGGCGGAGTCGGGATTCGAACCCATGACCTCCGAGTCCCAAGCCCGGGCTCTTTCCACTGAGCCAGAGGGGCGTGGCCGGGGTCTGGGGGCATGCCCTGGGCACCCTCTGGAGGCTGAGGAAGTAGTCATGGTGGGAAATAAGACCTTGGGCAAGTCACTTCAGTTCTCTGTGCCTCAGTTCCCTCATCTGGAAAATGGGGATGGAGACCGTGAGCCCCACATGGGACAGGGACTGTGTCCAACCCCATTTGCTTTTAATAATAATGATGGCATTTATTAAGCGCTTACTATGTGCAAAGCACTGTTCTAAGCACCGGGGAGGTTACAAGGTAATCGAGTTGTCCCCTGGGGGGCTCACAGTCTTCATCCCCATTTTACAGATGAGGGAACTGAGGCCCAGAGAAGTGAAGTGACTTGCCCAAAGTCACAAAGTAGACTGTGAGCCCACTGTTGGGTAGGGACTGTCTCTGTATGTTGCCAGCTTGTACTTCCCAAGCGCTTAGTACAGTGCTCTGCACATAGTAAGCGCTCAATAAATACGATTGATTGATTGACAACTGGCAGAGCCGGGATTTGAACCCGTGACCTCCGACTCCAAAGCCCGGGCTCTTTCCACTGAGCCACGCTGCTTCTCTTTTATCCACCCCAGCACTTAGTACAGTGCCTGGTGCAAAGGAAGCAGCGTGGCCAGTGGAAAAGAGCCCGGGCTTTGGAGTCAGAGGTCACGGGTTCGAATCCCGGCTCCGCCAACTGTCAGCTGGGTGACTTTGGGCGAGTCACTTCACTTCTCTGGGCCTCAGTTACTTCATCCGTAAAATGGGGATTAATCAATCATCAATCGTATTTATTCATCATCATCATCATCAATCGTATTTATTGAGCGCTTACTGTGTGCAGAGCACTGTACTAAGCGCTTGGAAGTACAAGTTGGCAACATACAGAGACGGTCCCTACCCAACAGTGGGCTCACAGTCTAAAAGACTAATCTAAAAGATTAAGACTGTGAGCCCCCCGTGGGACAACCCGATCACCTTGTAACCTCCCCAGCGCTTAGAACAGTGCTTGGCACATAGTAAGCGCTTAATAAATGCCATCATTAATTAAGCACTTAACAAATACCATTATTATTATTATTATTATCGCTGTGGAGGGAGGAGGAGGGATGGAGTTTAGAGATCATCATCATCATCATCAATCGTATTTATTGAGCGCTTACTATGTGCAGAGCACTGTACTAAGCGCTTGGGAAGTACAAATTGGCAACATATAGAGACAGTCCCTACCCAACAGTGGGCTCACAGTCTAAAAGGGGGAGACAGAGAACAAAACCAAACATACTAACAAAATGAAATAAATAGAATAGATATGGACAAATAAAATGAATAAATAAATAGAGTAAAAAATATGTACAAACATATATACATATATACAGGTGCTGTGGGGAAGGGAAGGAGGTAAGGCGGGAGGGATGGAGAGGGGGAGGAGGGGGAGAGGAAGGAGGGGGCTCAGTCTGGGAAGGCCTCCTGGAGGAGGTGAGCTCTCTGATGATGACGATGGCATTTACTAGGCGCTTACTAAGTGCAAAGCACTGTTCTAAGCGCTAGGGAGGTTACAAGGTGATCAGGTTGTCAATCAATCAATCGTATTTATTGAGCGCTTACTGTGTGCAGAGCACTGGACTAAGCGCTTGGGAAGGACAAGTTGGCAACATATAGTTGTCCCACAATTAATGCCATCTTCATCATCATCAATCGTATTTATTGAGCGCTTACTGTGTGCAGAGCACTGTACTAAGCGCTTGGGAAGCACAAATTGGCAACATCTAGAGACAGTCCCTACCCAACAGTGGGCTCACAGTCTAAAAGGGGGAGACGGAGAACAAAACCAAACATACTAACAAAATGAAATAAATAGAATAGATATGGACAAGTAAAATAAATAAGTGAATAAATAGAGTAATAAATCTGTACAAACATATGTACATATATACAGGTGCTGTGGGGAAGGGAAGGAGGTAAGGTGGGGGGATGGAGAGGGGGACACGGGGGAGAGGAAGGAAGGGGCTCAGTCTGGGAAGGCCTCCTGGAGGAGGGGAGCTCTCTGATGATGACGATGGCATTTACTAGGCGCTTACTAAGTGCAAAGCACTGTTCTAAGCTCTGGGGAGGTTACAAGGTGATCAGGCTGTCAATCAATCAATCACTCAATCATATTTATTGAGCACTTACTGTGTGCAGAGCACTGGACTAAGCGCTTGGGAAGGACAAATTGGCAACATATAGTTGTCCCACAATTAATGCCAGCGAGTGTTCTTTATTCATTCAGTCGTATTTATTGAGCGCTTACTGTGTGCAGAGCACTGGACTAAGCGCTTGGGAAGTCCAAGTCGGCAACATCTAGAGAAGCAGCGTGGCTCAGTGGAAAGAGCACAGGCTTCGGAGTCAGAGGTCATGGGTTCGAATGCCAGCTCCGCCACATGTTTGCTGTGTGACCTTGGGCAAGTCACTTCACTTCTCTGAGCCTCAGTTCCCTCATCTGTAAAATGGGGATGAAGACTGTGAACCCCACATGGGACAACCTGATCACTTTGTATCCCCCCCCCAGCGCTTAGAACAGTGCTTTGCACATAGTAAGCGCTTAACAAATGCCAACATTATTATTATTATTATTATTATATAGAGACGGTCCCTACACAATGGTGGGCTACGGATGTACGTTCTTGGCCATATGACTTGGGCTGTGGCCGGGAAACGGTCTAAGTGACTTGCCCAAGGTCCCACAGGCAAGCGGGAGCAGCAGCGTGGCTCAGTGGAAAGAGCCCGGGCTTTGGAGTCAGAGGTCATGGGTTCAAATTCCCGCTCCGCCGCTTTCAACTCATTCAATCGTATTTATTGAGCGCTTACTGTGTGCAGAGCACTGGACTAAGCGCTTGGGAAGTACAAGTCGGCAACATATAGAGACAGTCCCTACTCAACAGCAGGCTCATAGTCTAGAAGGGGGAGGCAGAGAACAAAACAAAACATATTAACAAAATAAAATAAATAGAATAAATGTGTGTACAAATAAAATAAATAAATACATAGAGTGATAAATCCGTACAAACATATATACGTATATACAGGTGCTGTGGGGAGGGGGAGGAGTGGGAGAGGAAGGAGGGGGACCTTGTCAGCTGTGTGACTTTGGGCAAGTCACTGCGCTTCTCTGGGCCTCAGTGACCTCATCTGTAAAATGGGAAGCAGCGGGGCTCAGTGGAAAGAGCCCGGGCTTTGGAGTCAGAGGTCATGGGTTCAAATCCCAGCTCCGCCACTTGGCAGCTGTGTGACTTTGGGCAAGTCACTTCACTTCTCTGGGCCTCAGTTCCCTCATCTGTAAAATGGGAATTAGGACTGTGAGCCCCCCCCCGTGGGACAACCCGATCACCTTGTAACCTCCCCAGCACTTAGAACAGTGCTTTGCACATAGTAAGCGCTTAATAAATGCTATAATTATTATTATTATTATTATTAAAATGGGGGTGAAGACTGTGAGCCTCCCGTGGGACAACCTGATCACCTTGTAACCTCCCCAGCTCTTAGAACGGTGCTTTGCACATAGTAAGCACTTAATAAATGCCATAAAAAAAAGAACCCATGACCTTCTGACTCCCGGGCCTGTGCAGCGTGGCTCAGTGGAAAGAGCCCGGGCTTTGGAGTCAGAGGTCATGGGTTCGAATCCCGACCCCGCCACATGTCTGCTGTGTAACCTTGGGCGGCAAGTCACTTCTCTGAGCCTCAGTTACCTCATCTGGAAAATGGGGATTAAGATGGTGAGCCCCCCGTGGGACAACCTGATCACCTTATATCCTCCCCAGCGCTTAGTACAGTGCTTTGCACATAGTAAGCGCCTAACAAATGCCATCATTATTATTATAGGAGGCCTTCCCTGACTGAGCCCCCTCCTTCCTCTCCCCCTCGTCCCCCTCTCCATCCCCCCCCGCCTTACCTCCTTCCCCTCCCCACAGCACCTGTATATATGGATATATGTTTGTATGTATTTATTACTCTATTTATTTATTTTACTTGTACATATCTATTCTGTTTATTTTATTTTGTTAATATGTTTCGTTTTGTTGTCTGTCTCCCGCTTCTAGACTGTGAGCCCGCTGTTGGGTAGGGACTGTCTCTCTATGTAGCCAACTTGCCCTTCCCAAGCGCTTAGTCCAGTGCTCCGCACACAGTAAGCGCTCAATAAATACGATTGATTGATTGATTGATTGATTGTGCTGTATTCCGTAGGCCATGCTGCCTCTGGGGTTGGAAGAAAAGGCTTGTAAGCGGACGCACGGTACTGAACACCATGGGTAGACTATATACGGTTTGGAGCCAGAGGTCATGGGTTCAAATCCCGGCTCCACTACTTGCCAGCTGTGTGACTTTGGGCAAGTCGTTTCACTTCTCTGGGCCTCAGTTCCCTCATCTGTAAAATGGGGATGAAGACCGTGAGCCCCCCGTGGGAAAACCTGATCACCTCGTAACCTCCCCGGCGCTTAGAACAGTGCATTGCACATAGTAAGCGCTAATAAATGCCATTATTATTATTATTATTATCATTATTACTGAATGCTGGCCACAACCCCTACATTCTGTTTCACTGGAGCTACTCCGGGAGGGTCACGTAGTTTCTTGAATTTCAGAATTAACTTATTTTTTCCAAATGCAGTTTGTTACACACTTACTAAGCGCCAGGCATTGTACCAAGCGCTGAGGTCGGTCCAAGTTAATCAGGTTGGACACGGCCCCTGCCCGACGTGGGGCTCCCGGTTTTAATTCCCGGTTTTCCGATGAGGGAACTGAGGCCCAGAGGAGTGAATGAAATGACTGGACCAAGGACACCCCGCAGACAAGGGGCGGAGCCGCCTTCCCTCCTTCCCTTCCCCACAGCACCTGTATATATGTATATCAATCAATCAATCAATCGTATTTATTGAGCGCTCACTGTGTGCAGAGCACTGTACTGAGCGCTTGGGAAGTACAAGTTGGCAACATATGGAGATGGTCCCTACCCAACAGCGGGCTCACAGTCTAGAAGGGGGAGACAGACAACAAAACAAAACATATTAACAGAATAAAATAAATAGAATAAATATTCGTTCAATCATATTTATTGAGCGCTTACTGTGTGCAGAGCACTGTTCTAAGCGCTTGGGAAGTACAAGTTGGCAACACATAGAGACAGTCCCTACCCAACAGCGGGCTCACAGTCTAAAAGGGGGAGACGGAGAACAAAACCAAACATACTAACAAAATAAAATAAATAGAATAGGTATGTAAAGTAAAATAAATAAATAAATAGAGTAAATCATCATCATCATCATCAATCGTATTTATTGAGCGCTTACTATGCGCAGAGCACTGTACTAAGCGCTTGGGAAGTACAAGTTGGCAACATAGAGAGACAGTCCCTACCCGACAGCGGGCTCACAGTCTAAAAGGGGGAGACGGAGAACAAAACCAAACATACTAACAAAATAAAATAAATAGAATAGATATGTACAAGTAAAATAAATAAATGGAGTAAATATATTTACTGTAAATATGTTTGTACGGATTTATTACTCTATTTTACTTGTACATATTTATTCTATTTATTTTATGTTGTTAATATGTTTTGTTTTGTTGTCTGTCTCCCCCTTCTAGACCGTGAGCCCGCTGTTGGGTCGGGACCATCTCTAGATGTTGCCGACTTGTACTTCCCAAGCGCTTAGTACAGTGCTCTGCACACAGTAGGCGCTCAATAAATACGATTGAATGAATTAGAACCCAGGCCCTCCGACTCCCAGGCAGCATGGCGTAGTGGAGGGATGGAGATCATAGCTTCTAATCCTCGCTCCGCCACTTGTCAGCTGTGTGACCTTGGGCAAGTCACTCTACTTCTCTGGGCCTCAGTTACCGCATCTGTAAAATGGGGATTGAGACTGTGAGCCCCACGTGGGGCAGGGACTACATCCAACCCCCAGACTGAGCCCCCTTTTTTCCTCTCCTCCTCCCCATCCCCGCCGCCCTACCTCCTTCCCCTCCCCACAGCACCTGTATAGATGTTTGTACAGATTTATTACTCTATTTTACTTGTCCATATTTGTATTCTATTTATTTTGTTAGTGATGTGCCTTTAGTTTTAATTCTATTTGTTCTGATGACTTGACACCCGTCCACATGTTTTGTTTTGTTGTCCGTCTCCCCCTTCCAGACTGTGAGCCCGCTGTTGGGTAGGGACCGTCTCTATGTGTCGCCGACTTGTCCTTCCCAAGCGCTTAGTACAGTGCTCGGCACACAGTAAGCGCTCAATAAATATGATTGAATGAATGAACCCGATTTACTTGTAATAATAATAGCATTTGTTAAGCGTTTACTATGTGGAAAGCACTGTTCTATGTGCTGGGGAGGATACAAGGTGATCAGGTTGTCCCATGTGGGGCTCACAGTCTTAATCCCCATTTTACAGATGAGGTCGCTGAGGCACAGACAATAATAATAATAATAATGGCATTTATTAAGCGCTTACTATGTGCCAAGCACTGTTCTAAGCGCAGGGGAGGTTACAAGGTGATCAGGTTGTCCCACGGGGTCTCACAGTTTTAATCCCCATTTTACAGATGAGGTCGCTGAGGCACAGACAATAATAATAATAATAATAATGGCATTTATTAAGCACTTACTATGTGCCAAGCACTGTTCTAAGCGCTGGGGAGGTTACGAGGTGATCAGGTTGTCCCACGGGGGGCTCACAGTCTTAATCTCCATTTTTACAGATGAGGTCACTGAGGCACAGACAATAATAATAATAATAATAATAATAATGGCATTTATTAAGCGCTTACTATGTGCCAAGTACTGTTCTAAGCGCTGGGGAGGTTACAAGGTGATCAGGTTGTCCCACGGGGTCTCACAGTTTTAATCCCCATTTTACAGATGAGGTCACTGAGGCACAGACAATAATAATAATAATAATAATAATAATGGCATTTACTAAGCGCTTACTATGTGTCAAGCACTGTTCTAAGCGCTGGGGAGGTTACAAGGTGATCAGGTTGTCCCACGGGGGGCTCACAGTTTTAATCCCCATTTTACAGATGAGGTCACTGAGGCACAGACAATAATAATAATAATAATAATAATAATGGCATTTATTAAGCACTTACTATGTGCCAAGCACTGTTCTAAGCGCTGGGGAGGTTACGAGGTGATCAGGTTGTCCCACGGGGTTTCACGGTTTTAATCCCCATTTTACAGATGAGGTCACTGAGGCACAGGCAGTAATAATAATAATAATGAGGTACAGAGAAGTTAGGTTACTTGTCCAAAGTCACCCAGCTGACAAGCGGCGGAGCCAGGATTAGAACCCGTGACCTCGGACTCCCAAGCCCGGGCTCTTTCCACTGACCCACTCTGCTGGCGTCCAGCCCAACGCTGGCACATAGTAAACGCTTAACAAGCACCATAATTATTATTTCCACCGGGCCACGTTGCTTCCCCGCTTTGCACAGGTTCTGGAATCAATCAATCAATCAATCGTATTTATCGAGCGCTTACGGTGTGCAGAGCACTGTACTAAGCCACGTAGTTATCCTGAAGCGTGTTTTTCCCCCCGAAATGTTTATTTTTGACTTCTCTTCATGTGTGGAAAAAGAACAGACGTGACAACTACTGATGATGTTAACATTTGTCCTTTTCAGGTGAAAATATTTGCCCCCAATATAGAGCAGATGCACGTAGTTGATCACTTTCGAGGAAGCCCAACAGAGGAGAAAAGAAACGTGTTAGTCGAAAGTGCCAGAATTGCACGCGGCGAGATTCAAGATTTAGCGGATCTGAAAGTCAGTGAATTTGACGCCGTCATTTTACCTGGTAAGTTGGCTGAAAAAAAAATAATAATCTATAATCCTAACTGTTGCCCACCTACTTAATAAGAATGATTGATAACCATGGTACTTGTTAATTCGTTCATTCATTCATTCGTATTTATCAAGCGCTTACTGTGTGCAGAGCACTGGACTAAGCGCTTGGGAAGTACAAGCTGGCAGAATAATTAATAACCGTGGTACTTGTTAGTTCATTCACTCATTCAATTGTATTTATCGAGTGCTTACTGTGTGCAGAGCACTGGACTAAGCGCTTGGGAAGTACAAGCTGGCAGAATAATAACCATGGTACTTGTTAATTAATTAATTCATTCAATCGTATTTATCGAGCGCTAACTGTGTGCAGAGCACTGGACTAAGCGCTTGGGAAGTCCAAGCTGGCAGAATAATTAATAACCATGGTACTTGTTAGTTCATTCATTCATTCAATCGTATTTATCGAGCGCTTACTGTGTGCAGAGCACTGTACTAAGCGCTTGGGAAGTACAAGCTGGCAGAATAATTAATAACCGTGGTACTTGTTAGTTCATTCATTCATTCAATCGTATTTATCGAGCGCTCACTGTGTGCAGAGCACTGGACTAAGCGCTTGGGAAGTCCAAGCTGGCAGAATAATTAATAACCGTGGTACTTGTTAGTTCATTCATTCATTCATTCAATCGTATTTATCGAGCGCTTACTGTGTGCAGAGCACTGGACTAAGCACTTGGGAAGTACAAGCTGGCAGAATAATTAATAACCATGGTACTTGTTAGTTCATTCATTCATTCAATCGTATTTATCGAGCGCTTACTGTGTGCAGAGCACTGGACTAAGCGCTTGGGAAGTACAAGCTGGCAGAATAATTAATAACCATGGTACTTGTTAGTTCATTCATTCATTCAATCGTATTTATCGAGCGATTACTGTGTGCAGAGCACTGTACCAAGCGCTTGGGAAGTACAAGGTGGCAGAATAATTAATAACCATGGTACTTGTTAGTTCATTCATTCATTCAATCGTATTTATCGAGCGCTTACTGTGTGCAGAGCACTGGACTAAGCGCTTGGGAAGTACAAGCTGGCAGAATAATTAATAACCATGGTACTTGTTAGTTCATTCATTCATTCAATCGTATTTATCGAGCGATTACTGTGTGCAGAGCACTGTACCAAGCGCTTGGGAAGTACAAGGTGGCAGAATAATTAATAACCATGGTACTTGTTAGTTCATTCATCCATTCAATCGTATTTATTGAGTGCTTACTGTGTGCAGAGCACTGGACTAAGCGCTTGGGAAGTACAAGCTGGCAGAATAATTAATAGCCATGGTACTTGTTAATTCATTCATTCATTCAATCGTATTTATCGAGCGCTTACTGCGTGCAGAGCACTGGACTAAGCGCTTGGGAAGTACAAGCTGGCAGAATAATTAATAACCGTGGTACTTGTTAGTTCATTCACTCATTCAATTGTATTTATCGAGTGCTTACTGTGTGCAGAGCACTGGACTAAGCGCTTGGGAAGTACAAGCTGGCAGAATAATAACCATGGTACTTGTTAATTAATTAATTCATTCAATCGTATTTATCGAGCGCTAACTGTGTGCAGAGCACTGGACTAAGCGCTTGGGAAGTCCAAGCTGGCAGAATAATTAATAACCATGGTACTTGTTAGTTCATTCATTCATTCAATCGTATTTATCGAGCGCTTACTGTGTGCAGAGCACTGTACTAAGCGCTTGGGAAGTACAAGTTGGCAGAATAATTAATAACCATGGTACTTGTTAGTTCATTCATTCATTCAATCGTATTTATCGAGCGCTTACTGCATGCAGAGCACTGGACTAAGCGCTTGGGAAGTACAAGCTGGCAGAATAATTAATAACCATGGTACTTCTTAATTCATTCATTCAATCGTATTTATTGAGCGCTTACTGTGTGCAGAGCACTGGACTAAGCGCTTGGGAAGTCCAAGCTGGCAGAATAATTAATAACCATGGTACTTGTTAGTTCATTCATTCATTCAATCGTATTTATCGAGCGCTTACTGCGTGCAGAGCACTGGACTAAGCGCTTGGGAAGTCCAAGCTGGCAGAATAATTAATAACCATGGTACTTGTTAGTTCATTCATTCATTCAATCGTATTTATCGAGCGCTTACTGTGTGCAGAGCACTGTACTAAGCGCTTGGGAAGTACAAGCTGGCAGAATAATTAATAGCCATGGTACTTGTTAATTCATTCATTCATTCAATCGTATTTATCGAGCGCTTACTGCGTGCAGAGCACTGGACTAAGCGCTTGGGAAGTCCAAGCTGGCAGAATAATTAATAACCATGGTACTTGTTAGTTCATTCATTCATTCAATCGTATTTATCGAGCGCTTACTGTGTGCAGAGCACTGTACTAAGCGCTTGGGAAGTACAAGTTGGCAGAATAATTAATAACCATGGTACTTGTTCATTCATTCACTCATTCAATTGAATTTATCGAGCGCTTACTGTGTGCAGAGCACTGTACTAAGCGCTTGGGAAGTACAAGCTGGCAGAATAATTAATAACCATGGTACTTGTTAGTTCATTCATTCATTCAATCGTATTTATCGAGCGCTTACTGTGTGCAGAGCACTGTACTAAGCGCTTGGGAAGTCCAAGTTGGCAGCATATAGAGACGGTCCCTGCCCAACAGCGGGCTCACAGTCTAGAAGGGGGAGACGGACAACAAAACAAACCATGTTAACAAAATAAAATAAATAGAATAAATATGTACAAATAAAATAGAGTAATAAATAAGTACAAACGTACATCTATACAGGTGCTGTGGGGAGGGAAGGAGGTAAGGCGGGGTTAAGCGCTTACTCTATGCGAAACACTCTTCTAAGCACTAAACACTCTTCCAAGTTTATCATTTTGGACCCAGTCCCTGTCCCACATGAGGCTCACGGTCTTAATCCCCATTTTACAGGTGAGGGAACTGAGGCCCAGAGGTGATGTGACTTGCCCAAGGTCACACAGCAGACATGTGGCACGGCTGGGATTAGAACCCAGGTCCTTTCATTCATTCATTCAATCAATCGTATTTATTGAGCACTTACTGTGTGCAGAGCACTGGACTAAGCGCTTGGGAAGTCCAAGTTGGCAACATATCAATCAATCGTATTTATTGAGCACTTACTGTGTGCAGAGCACTGTACTAAGCGCTTGGGAAGTCCAAGTTGGCAACATAGAGAGACGGTCCCTATCCAACAGCGGGCTCACAGTCTAGAAGGGGGAGACAGACAACGAAACAAAACATATTAACGAAATAAAATAAATAGAATAAACATGTACAAATAAAATAAATAAATAGAGTAATAAATACGTCCAAACACATATACATCTATACAGGTGCTGTGGGGAGGGGAAGGAGGTAAGGCGGGGTTAAGCGCTTACTCTGTGCGAAGCACCCTTCTAAGCACTGGGATAGATCCAAGTTAATCATTTCGGACCCAGTCCCTGTCCCACATTCATTCATTCATTCCATCGTATTTATTGAGCGCTTACTGTGTGCAGAGCACTGTATTGAGCGCTTGGGAAGTACAAGTGGGCGACATATAGAGACGGTCCGTACCCAACAGCGGGCTCACAGTCTAGAAGCCTCACATGAGGCTCACGGGCTTAATCCCCGCTTTACAGGTGAGGGAACCGAGGCCCAGAGAGGTGATGTGACTTTCCCGAGGTCACACAGCAGACATGTGGCAGGGCCGGGATTAGAACCCAGGTCCTTCTGGCTCCCAGGCCCGTGGTCTATCCACTAAAGCCATCGTTGCTTCCGTATCAAACCAAAACTCCTTACCGTTGGCTTTTCAGCTGGTCCCCCCTCACTGATCTGAGTGGTCAGATCACTGGTCCCCCCTCACAGTGCTGAGCGCTTAGTACAGTGCTCTGCACACAGTAAGCGCTCAATAAATGCGATTGATTGATTGATTGATCTGCTCCAGCCCAGCCCGCACCGTTGGCTCTTCTGTTGGGTACGCACCGTCTCTATATGTTGCCAACTTGTACATCCCAAGCGCTTAGTACAATGCTCTGCACACAGTAAGCACTCGATAAATACGATTGAATGATGCCAGTTTACTCCCTGTGCCCCAATTTTTTCCATCTCGTACAGCGCTCTGCACACAGTAAGCGCTCAGTAAATACGATTGAATGAATGAATGATGCCAGGTTACTCCCTGTGCCCCAGTTTTTTCCATCTCGTACAGCGCTCTACACACAGTAAGCGCTCAGTAAATACGACTGAATGAATGAATGATGCCAGTTTACTCCCTGTGCCCCAATTTTTTCCATCTCGTACAGCGCTCTGCACACAGTAAGCGCTCAGTAAATACGATTGAATGAATGAATGATGCCCGTTTACTCCCTGTGCCCCAATTTTTTCCATCTCATACAGCACTCTGCACACAGTAAGCGCTTGATAAATACAATTGAATGAATGAATGATGCCAGTTTACTCCCTGTGCCCCAGTTTTTTCCGTCTCGTACAACGCTCTGCACACAGTAAGCACTCAGTAAATCCGATTGAATGAACGAATGATGCCAGTTTACTCCCTGTGCCCCAGTTTTTTCCATCTCGTACAGCGCTCTACACACAGTAAGCGCTCAGTAAATACGACTGAATGAATGAATGATGCCAGTTTACTCCCTGTGCCCCAATTTTTTCCATCTCGTACAGCGCTCTGCAGACAGTAAGCGCTCAGTAAATACGACTGAATGAATGAATGATGCCAGTTTACTCCCTGTGCCCCGATTTTTTCCATCTCGTACAGCGCTCTGCACACAGTAAGCGCTCGATAAATACGATTGAATGAATGAATGATGCCAGTTTACTCCCTGTGCCCATTTTTTCCATCTCGTACAGCGCTCTGCACACAGTAAGCGCTCGATAAATACGATTGAATGAATGAATGATGCCAGTTTACTCCCTGTGCCCCAGTTTTTTCCATGTCGTACAGTGCTCTGCACACAGTAAGTGCTCAGTAAATACAATTGAATGAATGAATATGCCAGTTTACTCCCTGTGCCCCAGTTTTTTCCATCTCGTACAGCGCTCTGCACACAGTAAGCGCTCAGTAAATACGATTGAATGAATGAATCTCATTGCCTTTTCCATACCGCTATTATTATTAACATTGTTCGCCTCATCATCAATGGGATTGAGAACTCACTGTGCGACTGAGCGCCCGGGAAGAGTATGGTAGAGTCGGCAGAGCCATTCTCTGCACGCAACACCGCTTACGGTCTGGAGGGAGAGGCAGACACGAATGGAAATAATTTCTAATATATAATTTATAGATATGTACGTAAAGGCCTTTGGGCTTGAGGGTGGGGCGAAAATCAAACAGCCAAGTGCTTAAATGACACAGAAGGGAGAGGATTTAATTGAAAGTCATGTAATTGGAACGGATTCCTCGTACGTCCCGACGGAGATACATGCGTATCTCTGTCCGTGGTATTTATGGAGCGCTTTACTGTGTGCAGAGCACTGTGTGAGATGGAAAAAAATGGGGCACAGGGAGTAAACTGGCATCATTCATTCATTCGTTCTGAATATATGTACCTGTATATATGTTTGTACATATTTGTTACTCTATTTATTTATTTATTTTACCTGTACATATCCTATTTATTTTATTTTGTTAATATGTTTGGTTTTGTTCTCTGTCTCCCCCTTCTAGACTGTGAGCCCACTGTTGGGTAGGGACTGTCTCTATATGTTGCCAACTTGGACTTCCCAATGCGCTTAGTACAGTGCTCTGCACACAGTAAGCGCTCAATAAATACGATTGATTGATTCATTCATTCATTCAATTGTATTTATTGAGCACTTACTGTGTGCAGAGCACTGTACGAGATAGAAAAAATTGGGGCACAGGGAGTAAACGGGCATCATTCATTCATTCAATTGTATTTAGTGAGCGCTTACTGTGTGCAGAGCACTGTACTAAGCGCCCGGGAGAGTACAATACAGCAGAGTCGGTATCTCTGCCAGATGGGAGGGTCTTGGGGTGGGGGGGTTCCCCAAAACACACCTCCAGTTCAATCAACTGAATGACGTGAGCGCAGTCGCTGATATCCCCAAAATTCCTCTCCGTGAACCAAGGGAAGGTGGCATCTCCTCGCCCATGCAGCTAAAGGTGACATTTAAAGTTCACTCATTCAATCAATCAGTCGTATTTATTGAGCGCTTACTGTGTGCAGAGCACTGCACTAAGCGCTTGGGAAGTACAAGTTGGCGACATATAGAGACGGTCCCTACCCAACAGCGGGCTCACAGTCTAGAAGGGGAAGACAGAGAACAAAACAAAACATATTAACAAAATAAAATAGAATAAATATGTACAAGTAAAATAAATAAATAGAGTAATAAATATGTACAAACATATATCCATATATACAGGTGCTGTGGGGAGGGGAAGGAGGTAAGGCGGGGGGGCGGATGGGAAGGGGGAGAAGGGGGAGAGGAAAGCCGAGTTCCACTTCCAGTCCGTGATGGTGCGAAAGAGACAGGGAAAAAATCGGTAAAATGCAGACACTTTTTTTCCTTTAATTTTGCTTTTTGTTGTTTTTTTTAAACCCTCCGAAGCTTTTGTGTCTTGTGAAAACACGAGTTTGCCCCATTTAACGTCACAAGCTACAGATTAGGTATCCGTGCCATGGCTCGGGCCAAGTGGCAGTGCAACTCCTAGGGGAAGCAGCGTGGCTCAGTGGAAAGAGCCCGGGCTTGGGAGCCAGAGGTCATGGGTTCGAATCCAGGCTTTGCCACTTGTCAGCTGGGTGACCTCGGGCAATCCATTTAACTTCTCTGGGCCTCAGTGACCTCATCTGGAAAATGGGGATTAAGACTGTGAGCCCCAAGTATCCCCCCCAGCGCTTAGAACAGTGCTTTGCACATAGTAAGCGCTTGACAAATACCACCATTATTATTATTATTATAACTCCGTGCTTCTTAAACGCACTAATGGAAGCTCCTCGCCCAACTTGTTCACATCCACAGAGCTCTGGCAACAACCTCCTCTGTGTCACTTGTTAGTTGAGTTTTGCTTGCAGTTTATGACTGGGATCACACACGCCGTGTGACATTTAAAAGCATCAGGGACAACTTTCCGTCACCGGGGAAAAAGACACCACCTTCCAAGTTCTCCGGCCCCCCTCCCCCGGGGATCTGTCCTTGAAGCCATCTTTCCGTGCTGTCATTCATTTAATAATAGCAGTTATGGCATTGTTAAGAATCCCGGCTCCGCCAACTGTCAGCTGTGTGACTCTGGGCAAGTCACTTCACTTCTCTGTGCCTCAGTTACCTCATCTGTAAAATGGGGATTAAAACCGTGAGCCCCCCGTGGGACAACCTGATCACCTTGTAACCTCCCCAGCGCTTAGCACAGTTCCTGGCACATAGTAAGCACTTAACATACTATTATTATTATTATTATTATTATTATTATTATTATTATTATTATTATTATTATTATTCTCCGTGCTTCTTAAACGCACTAATGGAGTCTCCTCGCCCGACTTGTTCACATCCACAGAGCTCTGGCACCAGTCTCCTCTGTGTCACTTGTCAGTTACGTTTTGCTTGCAGTTTATGACCGGGATCACAAATGCCGCGTGGCATTTAAAGGCATTAAGGGACAACTTTCCATCACCGGGGAAAAAGACACCACCTTCCGAGTTCTCCGGCCCCCCTCCCCCGGGGGATCTGTCCTTGAAGCCATCTTTCCGTGCTGTCATTCATTTAATAATAGCAATTGTGGCATTGTTAAGATTCCCGGCTCCGCCAACTGTCAGCTGTGTGACTCTGGGCAAGTCACTTCACTTCTCTGTGCCTCAGTTCCCTCATCTGTAAAATGGGGGTTAAAACTGTAAGCCCCCCGTGGGACAATCTGATCACCTTGTAACCTCCCCAGCGCTTAGCACAGTGCTTTGCACATAGTAAGCGCTTTTAACACATACCACCATTATTATTATTATTACAACTACATGCTTCTTAAACACACTAATGGAGGCGCCTCACCCAACTTGTTCACATCCACAGAGCTCTGGCAACAGCCTCCTCTGTATCACTTGTTAGTTGCATTTTGCTTGCAGTTTATGACCGGGATCACAAACGCCACGTGGCATTTAAAAGCTTCCCAAGCGCTTAGTACAGTGCTCTGCACACAGTAAGCGCTCAATAAATACGATCGATTGATTGATTGATTAAGGGACAACTCTCCACCACCGGGGAAAAAGTTTTCCAGCCCCCCCTCCCCCAGGGATCTGTCCTTTAAGCGATCTTTCTATGCTGTCGTTCATATATGTATATATGTTTGTACATATTTATTACTCTATTTTACTTGTACATATCTATTCTATTTATTTTATTTTGTTAGTATGTTTGGTTTTGTCCTCCGCCTCCCCCTTTTAGACTGTGAGCCCACTGTTGGGTAGGGACTGTCTCTATGTGTTGCCGACTTGTACTTCCCAAGCGCTTAGTACAGTGCTCCGCACACAGTAAGCGCTCAATAAATACGATTGATTGATTGATTGATTGATTTTACTTGTACATATCTATTCTATTTATTTTATTTTGTTAGTATGTTTGGTTTTGTTCTGTGTCTCCCCGTTTTAGACTGTGAGCCCACTGTTGGGTAGGGACTGTGAGTCCATCTGTTGCCAACTTGTACTTCCCAAGCACTTAGTACAGTGCTCCGCACACAGTAAGCACTCAATAAATACGATTGATTGATTTAATAATAGTAATTATGGCATTGTTAAGCGCTTGCTATGTGCCGGGCACCGTACTGAGAGCTGGGGTAGAGACAAATCGGGCTGGACACAGTCCCTGCCCCATGTGGGGGCTCACTGTCTCAATCCCCATTTTACAGATGAGGCACTGAGGCCCACAGAGGTCAAGTGACTTGCCCAGGGTCACACAGCGGACAAGTGGCGGAGCCGGGATTAAAACCCATGGCCTTCCGACTCCTAGGCCTGGGCCGTAGCCCCTACGCCATGCTGCTCCTCACCTACTGGGCGAACAAGGATTTTAATTCCCCCTCCGCCAGTTTTTAAGTAGGTGCCCAATTCTCCGTGAGCCGAGCGTTGTTCTCAGTGAGTCACATTTTGAGACTGAGCCCCCTCCTTCCTCTCCCCCTCTTCCCCCTCTCCATCCTCCCGTCTTACCTCCTTCCCTTCCCCACAACACCTGTATATATGTTTATTATGTATATATAATATATTATTCTTTATAATATATAAAATATATATTTATATATGTATTTATATACATATTATGTATATATATTTATTACTCTATTTTACTTGTACATATCTATTCTATTTATGTTATTTTGTTAGTATGTTTGATTTCGTTCTCTGTCTCCCCCTTTTAGACTGTGAGCCCACTGTTGGGTAGGGCCTGTCTTTATATGTTGCCAACTTGGACTTCCCAAGCGCTCAGTCCAGCGCTCTGCACACAGTAAGCGCTCAATAAATACGATTGATGATGATGATGATGATGACTGTCTCTATACGTTGCCAACTTGTACTTCCCAAGCGCTCAGTCTGGCGCTCTGCACACAGTAAGCGCTCAATAAATACGATCGATGATGATGATGATGAAGTGCGGTATTATTAATCGTTGCCTTATTTAGTAATCTCGGTGTTTTGGTCTCCGCAGGTGGATTCGGCGTAGCAAAGAACCTGTGCTCCTGGGCCGTGGAGGGCAAAGACTGCACCGTCAACAGCCTGGTGAAGTCTACCCTTCAAGCCTTCCACGGCGCCAAGAAACCCATGGGCTTATGCTGCATCTCTCCAGTGCTCGCGGCCAAAATCTTCCCGGGCTGCGAGGTCACAGTGGGTCATGAGAAAGATGTGGACGGAAGGTGAGGGGAGGGCTTTAAGCCCCCCCGGCTAGCGAGCAAATGATAGTTATTGAAAGAAGGGGCGGCCAAGACGGCTTTCTCCCACTTCAAAGCCTTACCCAAGGTCTGTCTCCTCTAAGGAGCCTTCCCTGAGTCCTCCTCGCCTCTTCTCCCACTCCCTTCCGCGCTGCTCTTACTTGCTCCTTCATTCGTCCTCCCTCCCGTCCCCGCAGTACACGTGTATCTATCCGTCATTTATTCATTTATAGTATCATAAATAAATTCTATAATAGACAATAATTTATTTATATTATCGTAAATAAACAACAAATATATAAATAATTTATTTATGTTATCATGAATAGATAAATAAATTATTATATATTATATAGTACTCTATTTATTTACCTTATTATCTATTCATTTATTTATTACTTTATTACTTATTTATGTATCACTTTATCTTTTATTTATTTATTTATTCATTGCTCTATTTATTTATTCATCATTTTATTATTTATTTATGTATTCATTGCTCTATTTATTTATTTATTACTCTATCTATTTATTTATTACTCTATTTATTTATTGCTCTGTTTATTTATTTTTCACTTCATTATTTATTTATTTATTCATTGCTCTATTTATTTATTCATCACTTTATTATTTATTTATTTATTTATTGCTCTATTTATTTATTCATCACTTTATTATTTATTTATTTATTCATTGCTCTATTTATTTATTTATTGCTCTATTTATTTATTTATCTATTTATTTATTTATTACTCTATTTATTGCTCTGTTTATTTATTTATCACTTCATTATTCATTTATTTATTTATTTATTGCTCTATTCATTTATTTATCACTTGATTATTTATTTATTTATTCATTGCTCTATTTATTTAGTTATTACTCTACTTATTTATCTATTTATTTATTTATTACTCTATTTATTGATTTACTACTCTATTTATTTATTTATTGCTCTGTTTATTTATTTATCACTATTATCTATTTATGTATTTATTTATTGCTCTATTTATTTATTCATTCATCACTTCATTATTTATTTATTTATTCACTGCTCTGTTTATTTATTACTCTTATTTATTTATTTATTTATTACTCTATTTATTGCTCTATTCATTTATTGCTCTATTTATTTATTTATCACTTTATTATTTATTTATTTATTTATTGCTCTATTTATTTATTACTCTGTTCATTTATTTATTTATTTATCTATTTATTTATTACTCTATTTATTTATTTCTTTTTCCTGCACATACCTATTCCGTTTATTTCATTTTGTTAGTATGTTTGGTTTTGTTCTCCGTCTCCCCCCTTTTAGACTGTGAGCCCACTGTTGGGTAGGGACCGTCTCTCTATGTTGCCAACTTGGACTTCCGAAGCGCTTAGTACAGTGCTGTGCACACGGTAAGCGCTCAATACATACGATTGATTGATTGATTATATTAATGTCTTGGCACAGAGGAAGCGCTCAGTAAATACAACTGATCGATTGATTGCTAAGGCGGGAATTAGACGCAGTCCTTGCTGTGAGCCCGCTGTTGGGTAGGGTCTGTCTCTACGTGTTGCCGACTTGTACTTCCCAAGCGCTTAGTACAGTGCTCTGCACACAGTAAGCGCTCAATAAATATGATTGATTGATTCCCCGGGGGCCTCAGAATCCAAGTGGAAAGAAGGGATCGGAGGGAGACACCAGGAATGATGAAACTTCTAGACTGTGAGCCCGCTGTTGGGTAGGGACCGTCTCTGTGTTGCCCACTTGGACTTCCCAAGCGCTTAGTACAGTGCTCTGCACACCGTAAGCGCTCAATAAATACGATTGAATGAGTGAATGAACGAAATCAATCAATCAATCAATCAATCAATTTAATCGAAACATTAAAACACAACACAAATACTCCCCACTCAGGTGCTGCGGCTACAGGAGCAGAATTTCAGGCTCCCCGTGGCTCGGAGGTCACGGCACACCCGTAGCCACGGTAACAACTGTGCTGCAGACGAAGTAATAATAATAATAATAATAATGACATTTATTAAGCGCTTACTGTGTGCAAAGCACTGTTCTAAGCGCTGGGGAGATTACAAGGTGATCAAGTTGTCCCACGTGGGGCCCATTTTCCAGCTGAGCTCACCGAGGCCCAGAGAAGTGAAATGACTTGCCCAGAGTCACCCAGCTGACAAGTGGCGGAGCCGGGATTCGAACCCATGACCTCTGACTCCGAAGCCCGGGCTCTTTCCACTGAGCCCCGCTGCTTCCCTAGAGTGGCCCAGTGGATAGAGCACGAGCCTGAGAGTCAGAGGGTCCTGGGTTCTAGTGCCACTTGCCCGCGGTGTCACCCTGGGCAAGTCCTTTCACTTTTCCGTGCCTCCGCTCCCTCATCTGTAAAATGGGGATCAGGACTGTGAGCCCCGTGTGGGACACGGGCTGGGTCCAAACCCCAGTGCTTAGAACAGCACCTGGAACATAGTAAGCGCTCAACAAATGCCACGTTTATTATTAACAGCGACAACAGCCACCAGTGCCGTGGGCGCGGGTGGCAGCGACTTCTGAGAAGCAGCGTGGCTCAGTGGAAAGGGCCCGGGCTTGGGAGCCAGAGGTCACGGGTTCGAATCCCAGCCCCGCCGCTTGTCAGCTGGGTGACTTTGGGCAAGTCACTTCACTTCTCTGGGCCTCAGTGACCTCATCTGGAAAAGGGGGGTTAAGCCTGCGAGCCCCACGGGGGGACAACCTTGATTACTACGTGCTTGGCACGTAGTAAGCGCTTAATAAATTCTAGACTGTGAGCCCGCCGTTGGGTAGGGACCGTCTCTATATGTTGCCAACTTGGACTTCCCAAGCGCTTACTACAGTGCTCTGCACACAGTAAGCGCTCAATAAATACGATTGAATGAATGAATGAATGAACAAATACCAACATTGTTGTATACAATTGAATGAATGAACAATACCAACATTATTATTATTATTATTATCATCTCCATTCCGGCGTTCACCGAGCTTGCTGGGTGCAGGGACCCTCGTTGGCGGGCGGGAAGTTGGCGGTTTCCACGGATGCTTTTCATCATCATCAATCGTATTTATTGAGCGCTTACTATGTGCAGAGTACTGTACTAAGCACTGTACTCTATGCTTTTCTCAGCGGTGGAGGAGGATGCTTAATTTCCCGGCTCAGATCGGAGCTTCCTTGGGTGTTTTTCACCCAAGAAATGCAGTGGCACCTGGCTTTAATTTCATATATATTATTGCCTGAGCTATAATTATATTAGGCCCCATCGCCGTACCCTCCCGCCAGACTGCCGCAGAGTAATATAATTTCTCCTGCATCAAATCTCTTTTCTTGTGAGTAATATTCTTCCTCCTGAATCAAATCTCTTTTCTTCTTCGTAGGTTCCCCGATGCCGAGACAGCCAGTGCCATAAAAGAGCTTGGATGCAAACATGTGTGTAAAGATGTGAGCGAATCCCACGTGGACCTGGCCAACAAAATCGTGACCACTTGCGCCTTCATGTGCAAAGCCCCGCTGCATGAAATTTTTGATGGGATAGGTACAATGGTGAGAGAAGTCTTAAAACTAGCCTGATTGTCCCGGGGATCCTTCCCACACCGCACGCGAACGGCTTACCCGTTTCCGTGAAAGATGTGGATGTGTTTGACCGTTCCAATAAAACATTCAGTCGTAATCGGGTGAATTCCTCGCCATGCTATCTGGCCGGAAAATGATTGCAATGTCCTGTTGACCCCAGTGTAATTAAATGGCCACTGGCAATTCATTCAGTCGTATTTATTGAGCGCTTACTGCGTGCAGGGCCCTGTTTCAGTGGCAAGAGCCCGGGCTTTGGAGTCGGAGGTCATGGGTTCAAATCCCAGCTCTGCCAATTGTCAGCTGTGTGACTTTGGGCAAGTCGCTTCACTTCTCTGGGCCTCATCTGGAAAATGGGATGAGGACTGTGAGCCCCCCGTGGGACAGTCTGATCACCTTGTAACCTCCCCAGCGCTTAGAACGGTGCTTTGCACAGAGTAAGCGCTTAATAAATGCCATTATTATTACTAAGCGCTTGGGAAAACAGTCAAGCCTTCATTCCATCATTCGGGGATGGAAAATCCAAAGAGCAAGGAAATTATTTTCGTTCGTTTCATCAGCGATTTGCAGTCAGTCGAGCGGGGGAGACCGACCTTAAAATAGATCGAGGACGCGTCCGTGAGTGCCGTGGGGCCGGGGGTGAGGGAAATATCAAGTGCTCGAAGGGTGCAGATCCAATTGTTCAGATGACCCAGAAAGGAGAGGAAGTAATAAATACGATTGAATGAATGAATGAATGAGTGAACAAAACATGTGGACAGGTGTCAAGTCATCATCATCATCAATCGTATTTATTGAGCGCTTACTATGTGCAGAGCACTGTACTAAGCGCTTGGGAAGTACAAATTGGCAACATATAGAGACAGTCCCTACCCAGCAGTGGGCTCACAGTCGAAAAGGGCTCACAGTCTAAAAGTCGTCAGAACAAATAGAACACCCATACAATCAATCAATCAATTGTATTTATTGAGCGCTTACTCTGTGCAGAGCACTGTACTAAGCGCTTGGGAAGTATGGGTTGGGAACATATGGAGACGGTCCCTACCCAACAGTGGGCTCACAGTCTACACACATCAACACACACCCCCACACACATCCACACCCCACACACCCCCACACACATCCACACTCCCATACACTCACCCACACATATCCACCCACACCCATACCCCTCACACATCCGTGGCTCAGTGGAAAGAGCCCGGGCTTTGGAGTCAGAGGTCGTGGGTTCTAATCCCGGCTCCGCCACTTGTCAGCTGTGTGACCTCGGGCAAGTCACTTCACTTCTCTGAGCCTCAGTTCCCTCATCTGTAAAATGGGGATGAAGACTGTGAGCCCCACGTGGGACAACCTGATCACCTTGTATCCTTCCCAGCGCTTAGAACAGTGCTTTGCACATAGTAGGCGCTTAACAAATGCCATCATTATTATTATTATTATAGTGGAGATGCAGACTTAGTTGGGGAAGGCTTTTTGGAGAAGATGAGATTTATATAGCGCTCAGGGGCCTAGGAGCTCAGTAAACTGAACTGAAATCCCCTCAAGGTCAGATCTTCTGTTTTTCTAATAATAATAATAACTGTGGTATTTGGTAATAATAATAATGATAGACTGGGAGCCAGTTGTTGGGTAGGGACCGTCTCTATATGTTGCCGAATTGTACTTCCCAAGCGCTTAGTACAGTGCCCTGCACACAGTAAGCGCTCAATAAATACGACTGATTGATTGATGGCATTTATTAACTGCTTACTATGTGCAAAGCACGGTTCTAAGCATTGGGGAGGTCACAAGGTGATCAGGTTGTCCCACGGGGGGCTCACGGTCTTCATCCCCATTTTCCAGATGAGGGAACTGAGGCCCAGAGAAGTGAAGTGACTCGCCCACAGTCACCCAGCTGACAATTGGCGGAGCCGGGATTCGAACCCACGACCTCTGACTCCAAAGCCCGGGCTCTTTCCACTGAGCCACGAGTTAAGCCCTTACCGAGTGCCAGTCACTGTACCGAGCGCTGGGGTGGATACAAGCTAATCGGGTTGGACACAGTCCCTGTCCCACGTGGGGCTCACAGTCTCAATCCCCATTTTACAGATGGAGTAAGTGAGGCCCTGAGAGGGAAGTGACTTGCCCGGGGTCACTCAGCAGACAAGTGGTGGAACCGGGATTAGAACCCATGACCTGACTCCCAAGCCCGTGCTCTATCCACTATGCAGGTTGTGGGTGGGTTATGTCTGGATCTTAGCTCCCTCTCTCTCACTCAGTCGTATTTATTGAGCGCTTACTGTGTGTGGAGCACTGTACTAAGCGCTCGGGAAGGACAAGTCATCAATATGTAGAGACGGTCCCTACCCGACAACGGGCTCACAGTCTAGAAGGGGGAGACAGGCAACAAAACAAAACATGGAGACAGGTGTCAATATCATCAAAATAAAGAGAATTATAGATATAATTCATTAATCATTAATAAAATCATTCATTAATTCATCATTAATAAAGTAAAGAGTCATTAGTATGTGCAAATATACACGAGTGCTATGGGGAGGGGAAGGTCATAGGGCAGAGGGAGGGAGTGGGGACGATGGGGAGGGGGAAGAGACGATAAGGGGGCTCAGTCTGGGAAGGCCTCCTGGAGGAGGTGAGTTCTCAGTAGGGCTTTGAAGGGAGGAAGAGAGCTAGTTTGGCGGATGTGCAGAGCACTGTACTAAGCGCTTGGGAAGTACAAATTGGCAACATATAGAGACGGTCCCTACCCAACAGTGGGCTCACAGTCTAAAATGGTGGATGTGTGGAGGGAGGGCGTTCCAGCAGCGTGGCCCAGTGGAAAGAGCCCGGGCTTTGGAGTCAGAGGTCATGGGTTCAAATCTCAGCTCCGCCAATTGTCAGCTGGGTGACTTCGGGCAAGTCACTTCTCTGGGCCTCAGTGACCTCATCTGGAAAATGGGGATTAAGACTGTGAGCCCCAAGTGGGACAACCTGATCACCTTGTATCCCCCCCAGCGCTTAGAACAGTGCTTGGCGCATAGTAAGCGCTTAATAAATGCCATTATTATTATTATTATTATTCCAGGCCAGAGGTAGGACGTCCCCAGTCTATAAAATGAAAATGTATTGTTCTGAAACAACCAGGTCTTGACTAGTCAGTGAAGAACTGTTCTGGCCCTGGATTCTGACTCCCTTCTCTATTGCAGCGTGGCTCATTGGAAAGAGCCCGGGCTTTGGAGTCAGAGGTCATGGGTTCGAATCCTGGCTCCGCCACATGTCTGCTGTGTGACCTTGGGCAAGTCACTTAACTTCTCTGAGCCTCAGTTCCCTCATCTGTAAAATGGGGATTAAGAGTGTGAGCCCCACGTGGGACAACTTGATCACCTTGTATCCCCCCCCAGCGCTTAGAACAGTGCTCTGCACATAGTAAGCGCTTAACAAATGCCATTATTATTATTATTATTATTATTATTATTATTATTATTGGGCTTTTGGCCACTTTTTTTTTTTCTTATGTGTCAAGCAATTTTCTAAACGCTTGTGTAGACACAGTTAATTAGGTCTGGGCACAGGCCCTGTCCCACGTGGGGCTCAGGTAAGTAGGTGGGAGAACAACCTCATTTTACAACTGAGGAAATTAAGGCCCTGATTTGCGTGGCTCAGTGGAAAGAGCCCGGGATGTGGCGTCAGAGGTCGTGGGCTCAAATCCCAGCTCCCCCAATTGTCAGCTGTGTGACTTTGGGCGAGTCACTTCACTTCTCTGGGCCTCAGTTCCCTTATCTGTAAAATGGGGATTAAGACTGTGAGCCCCCCATGGGACAACCTGATCACCTTGCATCCTCCCCAGTGCTTTACACATAGTAAGCACTTAAATACCATCATCATTATTATAGTGTATTTATTGAGCGCTTGCTACATGCAGAGCACTGCACGAAGCGCTTGGGATTTAGCCTGTGATTCCCACATGGACTGCGGACCGTGTCCAACCGATCAGCTTGCATCCACCCCAGCACTTAGCACAGTGCCTGGCACATCAATCAATCAATCCTATTTATTGAGCGCTTACTATGTGCAGAGCACTGTACTAAGCGCTTGGGAAGTACAAATTGGCAACATATAGAGACAGTCCCTACCCAACAGTGGGCTCACAGTCTAAAAGGGGGAGACAGAGAACAAAACCAAACATACTAACAAAGTAAAATAAATAGAATAGATGTGTACAAGTAAAATAAATAAATAGAGTAATAAATATGTACAAACATATATACATATATGCAGGTGCTGTGGGGAAGGGAAAGAGGTAAGATGGGGGGGATGGAGAGGGGGACATAGTAAGTGCTTAACAAATACCATTTAAAAAAGTGGGAGGAAGAACAGGCATTTTAACCCCCATTTTATAGATGAAGAAACTGAGGAACAGAGAAGTTAGAAGACTTGCCCAAGGTCACACAACAGGGAAGTGGGGAGGCCAGGATTAGAACCCAGGTTCTCTTAACTCTGAGGCCCATACTCTTTCCACTAGACAATACGGGCTTTCTACTAATAAACTTGGTTTCTAAGGATGGCCCAGTGGAAAGAGCCTGGGCTTTGGAGTCAGAAGTCGTGGGTTCAAATCCCAGCTCTGTCAGCTGTGTGACTTTGGGCTAGTCACTTAACTTCTCTGTGCCTCAGCTACCTCCTCTGTAAAATGTGGATTAAGACTGTGAGCCCCCCGTGGGACAACCTGATCACCTGGTAACCTCCCCAGCGCTCGGAACAGTGCCTTGCACATAGTAAACGCTTAATAAATGCCATCATTAATGAATTAATTTGCCCAAGGCCACCCAGCAGGCAAGTGGCAGAGGCAGAATTTGAACCCAGGTTCTCTGATTCCTGGACCCGGGCTCTTTCCACTAGGCCACACTGCTTTTCAACCAGTTCTCGAAATGTATTTGTTGAGCTCTTACGATGTCAAACACTGTTCTGAGCACTGGGCTAGGAACAAGTTAATTTAGGTCGGGCACAGTCCCCGTCCCATGTGGGGCTCACAGTCTAAATAGGAGAGGGAACAGATAACCGCATTTTACAGTTGAGGAAACTTATAATAATAATAATGGCATTTATTAAGCGCTTACTCTGCTAGGAACAAGTTAATTTAGGTCGGACACAGTCCCTGTCCCACGTGGGGCTCACAGTCTAAATAGGAGAGTGAACAGATAACCACATTTTACAGTTGAGGAAACTTATAATAATAATAATGGCATTTATTAAGCGCTTACTTTGTGCAAAGCACTGTTCTAAGCGCTGGGGAGGTTACAAGGTGATCAAGTTGTCCCACGGGGGGCTCACGGTTTTAATCCCCATTTTACAGATGAGGGAACTGAGGCCCAGGGAAGTGAAGTGACTTGCCCAAAGTCACACAGCTGACAATTGATGGAGCTGGGATTTGAACCCATGACCTCTGACTCCAAAGCCTGGGCTCTTTCCACTGAGCCACGCTGCTTTTCTAACTTAGGCACAGAGAAGTTGAGTGACTTGTCCAAGGTCCCCCAGGAAGCAATTGGCAGAGCCGGGATTCGAATCCAGCTCCTTCCGACTCTCAGGCCTGTGCTCTCTCCACTCGGATCTACACAACTTGTATCTACAGTGCTCTGCACATAGGAGAGATCAGTGCCATTGATCCATTCATTCATTCGATTGTATTTATTGAGCGCTTACTGTGTGCAGAGCACTGTACTAAGCGCTTGGGAAGTCCATCTCCCCCCAGAGCTTAGAACAATGCTTTGGCACGTAGTAAGCGCTTAACAAATACCATGAAAGTGAGCCCACTGTTGGGTAGGGACCGTCTCTATATGTTGCCAACTTGTACTTCCCAAGCGCTTAGTAATAATAATAATAATAATAATAATAATAATAATAATAATAATGATGATGGCATTTGTTAAGCACTTACTATGTGCAGAGCACCGTTCTAAGCGCTGAGGGGGATACAAGGTGATCAAGTTGTCCCATGCGGGCTCACAATCTTTTAATCCCCTCTTTTACAGATGAGGCCCAGAGAAGTTAAGTGACTTGCCCAAGCTCACACAGCAATCAATCGTATTTATTGAGCGCTTACTGTGTGCAGAGCACTGTACTAAGTGCTTGGGAAGTACAAGTTGGCAACATATAGAGACGGTCCCTACCCAACAGTGGGCTCACAGTCTAGAAGGGGGAGACAGAGAACGAAACAAAACATATTAACAAAATAAAATAAATAGAATATGTACAAGTAAAATAAATAGAGTAATAAATACGTAAAAACATATATACAGGTGCTGTGGGGAAGGGAAGGAGGTAAGGCGGGGAGGAAGGGGGGGGGAGGGGGAGAGGAAGGAAGGGGCTCAGTCTGGGAAGGCCTCCTGGAGGAGGTGAGCTCTCAGCAGGGACTTGAAGGGAGGAAGAGAGCTAGCTTGGCGGATGGGCAGAGGGAGGCCATTCCATCATCATCATCATCAATCGTATTTATTGAGCGCTTACTATGTGCAGAGCACTGTACTAAGCGCTTGGGAAGTACAAATTGGCAACATATAGAGACAGTCCCTACCCAACAGTGGGCTCACAGTCTAAAAGGGGGAGACAGAGAACAAAACCAAACGTACTAACAAAATAAATAGAATAGATATGTACAAATAAAATAAATAGAGTAAAAAATCTGTACATACATATATACAGGTGCTGTGGGGAAGGGAAGGAGGTAAGGCGGGGGGGATGGAGAGGGGGACGAGGGGGAGAGGAAGGAAGGGGCTCAGTCTGGGAAGGCCTCCTGGAGGAGGTGAGCTCTCAGGGCCTTGAAGGGAGGAAGAGAGCTAGCTTGGTGGGTGGGCAGAGGGAGGCCATTCCAGGCCCGGGGGGGGGACGTGGGCCGGGGGTCGACGGCGGGACAGGCGAGAACAAGGTACGGTGAGGAGATCAGCGGTGGAGGAGCGGAGGGTGCGGGCTGGGCTGGAGAAGGACAGAAGGGAGGGGAGGGAGGAGGGGGCGAGGGGATGGATGGACAGCCTGGATGCCCAGGGTGAGGAGTTTCTGCCTGATGCGCAGATTGATTGGTAGCCACTGGAGATTTTTGAGGAGGGGAGTGACATGCCCAGAGCGTTTCTGGACAAAGATAATCCGGGCAGCAGCATGAAGTATGGATTGAAGTGGAGAGAGACACGAGGATGGGAGATCAGAGAGAAGGCTGATGCAGTAGTCCAGACGGGATAGGATGAGAGCTTGAACGAGCAGGGGAGCGGTTGGGATGGAGAGGAAAGGGTGGATCTTGGCAATGTTGTGGAGCTGAGACCGGCAGGTTTTGTGAGGGGTGAACGAGAGAGCGGAGTCGAGGATGACACCAAGGTTGCGGGCCCGGGGGAGGACGTGGGCCGGGGGTCGATGGCGGGACGGGCGAGAACGAGGTACGGTGAGGAGATTAGTGGCAGAGGAGCGGAGGGTGCGGGCTGGGCTGGAGAAGGACAGAAGGGAGGAGAGGTAGGAGGGGGCGAGGGGATGGATGGACAGCCTTGAAGCTGAGGTGAACCTGGGAGAGTCACTTCACTTCTCTGGGCCTCGGTTACCTCATCTGGAAAACGGGGATTAACAGCGGGAGCCCTATGTGGGACGGGATCGACGTCCAACCTAACTTGCATCTACGCCAGCGCTTAGAACAGTGCTTGGCACATAGTAAGGGCTAAACCGGTGCCATCATTATAATAATAATAATAATGATGGCATTTATTAAGCGCTGACTATGTGCAAGGCACCGTTCTAAGCGCTGAGTTATCATTCTCTGAGTCTCAGTTGCCTCATCTGTCAGATCATCATCATCATCAATCGTATTTATTGGGCGCTTACTGTGTGTAGAGCACTGTACTAAGCGCTTGGGAAGTACAAATTGGCAACATATAGAGACAGTCCCTACCCAACAGTGGGCTCACAGTCTAAAAGGGGGATTGAGACTGTGAGTCCCACGAGGGACAGGGACTAGGTCCAACCCGATTAGCTTGTATCCACCCCAGCGCTTAGTACAGTGCCTGGCACATAGCAAGAACTTAACAAATACCGTTATCATTATTATTACTGCTGCCAGCTGAAGGAGACATCTGGGTTCAACGCGTCCATCACCTCTGCTATATTGTACCCTCCCAAGCGCTTAGTACAAGGCTCTGCACACAGTAAGCGCTCAATAAATACTATTGTTTGATCTGGGTGCGTTGGGAGTGCGGCGTGTTAAGTCGACGTGCATTTTGGAGTGGAATATCTGGAAGGTTTAGTTGTTTTTAAAATTTAATCTTAAATATTTTTTCTGCTCCCTCACCCCCACTCTGAAGTTTCCTTGGATAAACTGGAGTCCGTGATGAATCAGTCAAATTTACTGAAAGCTTTCTGGGGGGATTGATTGATTGATTGATTGGGGGCAGAACCCTGAACTCAGTGCTCGGGAGAATAATAGATAAGAGTTGGTAGGTATGTTCTCTGCCTGCGAAGATCTATATTTCATTCATTCATTCATTCAATTGTATTTATTAATCGCTTACCATATGCAGAGCACTGTACTAAGCGCTTGGGAAGTACAAGTTGGCAACATATAGAGACGGTCCCTAACCAGCCCCCACCTC